>NW_026611080.1:77500-117500 GCF_029633865.1 Lampris incognitus
ACCTGATGTTGCTTTTACCCTCTCAAGCTGAACTGCTGTGGGACCAAAGCAAGCCCGTGCAGCGATACCCCGTCAATAACCAGGGTGAGTCCTGTCGCCAGGTTGCATAAATTAATCAGTAAATTTGTAATACGCGTGTGAATAAGTTAATCGTTGTAAATCCCATTTCAGTGGCCTTACGCATATGAAATAAGTAGCGATTGTACAGAAAATGGCTTGTGTTCTATTATAACAGGAGCCTGAAATTCAGATTTGACCTGAAATGTAAAGCGCTTTGAGTGGCTGTTGCAGCTAGAAAAGCGCTGTATAAAATGCAACTTGACTGACTGATTGATTGATAGCCTCGTTGTCAAGACCAGACAAGTCTGAGTCATTATACTGAGAAGTCCCAAGAAAAGACTGAGCCCTCCAAAATGCAGACTTGACACTCAGGAACTTAAATCCTAATGAATGATAACAACAATAATGAATTAATCTGCTAATGAGTGATTCTAACGTGCCCTTGGACTGGACTTTGAATTTATCCAAAACATCCAGGATGATTTTTTTACACACACACACACACACACACACACACACACACACACACACACACACACACACACACACACACACACACACACATATGTATATATAACTTTTTAAAGGAAACACTCAATAGAAGTTGTGTGTGTGTATATATATATATATGTGTGTATATGTGTATATATATATATGTGTGTGTGTGTGTGTGTGTGTGTGTGTGTGTGTATATATATTTGATTGACAGCTGATGATTGCTTATGGCATGAAGCAGGCTTGTACTGTCCATATATATATATATATATATATATATATACATACATATATATATACACACACACACACACAGACATATATATATATATATCAATACAGATGCAGGAAAAAAAGTTTTAATACATAGCAATACTGCAATGTATTAAAACTTTTTTCCAGCGTCTGTATTGATATTCCGCTCCTCATTAGTTGAGCACTTATAACAACGCCGTTGACGGTTTTGGAAAAGGTCAACGTGAACACGACTTAACTTCTTTCACATTTGGACTGCAGGACTGTGATACCAGCATCGAGGAGTTCTTCAACAACAAGCTCTACATTATCGGCTACGTGGGCATCGGCATTGCGGGTGTCATGGTAGGCTCAAACCACACACACACACACACACACACACACAATTCGTAGTTGGAAAGTCAGCCATGCAGAGCTTGTGTGTAAATGTTTAAGAATTGTGGGTTTCTGCCTCTAGATCATCGGCATGATCTTCAGTATGGTGCTATGCTGTGCCATTCGCAACAGCAGAGAGGTCATTTAAACTGGACCGATGACCTCCACCCGTCAACCCTCCGTGTACCACATCACTAAAGACTGTACAGCCCTCCGATCAAGTCTCCAACCCAAACCATGTAATCTGCCTCCGAGCACCCACGGCGAGAGACCACCTCCGAGGAAACCGCTGCAGCGCTTTCATCATGAAGCAACAAAAAGCCAGAGCCCTGATCTCCTACGGCGTGAAGAGCTGGGCTGATCAACCCTCCCGCTTATTCGTCAAGTTTGTTTAATTCGTGTTTGTTCTCACAGGAAAATTAGTTCGACTTCTGCACCACAGCATTCCCGATAAGACTCTGTCATCCACACGCTCGTTAAGAACCGTAGTCTTGAAATTCGACCTTGGCCCTTGTAGCTGTTACTGCTTTTACATATGGGTGTTTAGCCATGACTGACATTCCAGATATGAACTGACATACTGCAACTCCAGTCAGCGGTTTCCTTTTACACAACCTGTACACTGACCCAGGAGTCTTGGCCTTGGGGGGGCTCAAGCATGCGAGAACACTCTTGAGTTGAAAGCAGCTGAGTTTGCACTTGTTTACACACACACCCAGCAATGTTATGTTATATAAAACCGGAGGCTCAAAAAAGGATGTATGTGATTGAGGAAGGATCTGATTGGTGGATTGAGAGTTAAGCGTCAAGAAAGTTCTCAGTGATTGTTTAACGCAGCCGTCCAAACAAAGATTAGATTTTGAAGTAAAGTCCCGGAACCACTGAATTCGAAACCAGCAGTTTGACCGGCACAGTGACCCGTTCGGCCCGACGCACCCTCCCTCCCGTTCTCTGCTTCTTGAAGGTCGGTCTCGTGGGCGTGAAGCAGGGTGTGGAGGCTGAACCGGTCTTATGTAAGAGAGGATTCCTTAGACTCTGTTGACTGAACGCCGTGACACGTGGGTACGTTTACAGACGCTTCGTGTACAGTCCTCCGCATGTCAACTGAGGGCAAGCGTGTCATTACAACAACCCGGTCTCACACACAAAACGCTGGTATACAACTCATCTGCACTTCCATAGATACGTTACGCTATATGTCACCGTATCAGATCACATTGTGTCGTGTGCGTATAATGCATTACGACATATCGACAAATGAGGTTGAGGACATCTTCTCCCTTCATTTGCTTTGTTGTTATTATTACCGTTAGGGTAATAATAACCCCTTATGAGATAAGAGATGGTGAAGTTTGTATGGGTTGACTAAGGTCAGGGGTAGGATCTGAGAGGCTGGTCGTTAAAGAAAAACACCGGTGTTTTTGAACCTAAGTCCCAGTGGCGGCTGGTGCTAAAAATTTGGGGGGGGGGGGCGCAGTTTACCTTGGCGCAGCACACCTGACAGCTGCTTTAATGTCCACACAGTAATTAAGAAGGACAATGTAGTCTACAGATTTTATCAGGGTTCGTAGACGGTGGATGATTGACAGTCGAGACGAGGCGTGGCGGTGGCTGTGAACATGATTGACAGCCACGAGAATCGTCCAGTCACATTAGATCAAAAAACATTAAAACAATACAAATTCGCTGCCAATGAAAGTGGGAGTGTCTGGGGCAGCACAGAACTGCGCCCCCTGGAAAATCTGAAGAAACCAATCAGACAGCAGCCTCAGGTCACCTGCTCGCCACAAGTTCGAGGGCTTACATAAGGTATCGTTTGGCCGTCGCCCCTCACCCAGGAAGTACATGTATTTAGACAGGAAGTATATGTATTCAGACAGAAATCAACCAAATACCATTTGCAACCAATATTTAATGGCTGCTGACAGGCACTCACAGACTGAAAGACACTTTTATTTCAGAATTATTTGCGTTATACGACTAAATTATATTTAACATGTTTAAGTATATTTTCGTCTCTTGATATTTGAGGGGGCGGTGCCCCAGCGCCCTCTACTGGCCAGCCGCCACCACTATGCCCCATCTTTCTGTCTTTTTAGCCTAGACCAGTGTTTCTCAACCCAGTCCTCAAGGACCCCCTACCCTGCAGATTTTCATTGTAACCCTGCATAGGTAGCCCTGCTTGTACTTACTCGACCAATCATCTCGCAGCACTTAATTATGCAAGGTGTGCAACATCTGACAAAATTCATGGCTGATTGGTTGAATAACTACAAACAGGTAGCTATTCAGGGTTGCAAAGGAAATATGCAGGATAGGGGGTCCTTGAGGACTGGGTTGAGAAACACTGGCCTAGACAACATGACCAGGAGGCTAAATGTAGCTCGGTTTAGCTAAGTGCTGTCTTGGCTAAAACTGGCCTAAATCCGGTTGAAAAGGGAAAGTTTAGCAGACATCTCGATCTACTGGTTGGAGAGCTAAATAGGCAAAAAAATATATGGACTTGTGTTGCGTACCTTAGATAGTTAAATGTACTTGGGTGTTACATTATTATGTAAGAATTCATTGAACAGTTTGGTCTACCAGTAGCTAACAGTTAGCTGGACGTATTCTGAGCGAGATGAGAGCTCATGTGTAGAGCCACCGTGTTAAAATCGGGTTTAGTGCTCAGTGAGTTTTCTTTTAAGCGTGATAATTTGCGTTAAACTGTCAACTGGGGTCAAAAGTAGCTCTCAGGGGAGCGTCCGGGTGGCGTGGCGTTCTACTCCATTGCCTTCCGATACAGGGATCACTGGTTCGAATCCCCGTGTTGCCTCCGGCTTGGTCGGGCGTCCCTGTGGACACAATTGGTTGTGTCTGCGGGTGGGAAGCAGGATGCGGGTATGCGTCCTGGTCGCTGCACTAGCGCCTCCTCTGGTCGGTCGGGGCGCCTGTTCGGGGGGAACTGGGGTGGGGAATAGCGTGATCCTCCCACGCGCTACGTCCCCCTGGTGAAACTCTACACTGTCGGGTGAAAAGAAGCGGCTGGCGACTCCACATGTATGGGAGGAGGCATGTGGTGGTCTGCAGCCCTCCCCGGATCGGCAGAGGGGGTGGAGCAGCGACCGGGACGGCTCGGAAGAGTGGGGTAATTGGCCAAGTACAATTGGGGAGAAAGAGGGAGGAAATCCTAAAATTAATTAATTAATTAATCCGGTAATGGATGGTTACACAGGGGGACTTCTGCTCCGGCTTAGAAGTGGATTAATATCTACATAACTCAGTGATGGATATTGTGGATAAGGCCATTTAAACACATCTGATAACATAATTCATTAATATTCATTAGTAATAATTAGGGTGGCACGGTGGTTAGCACGGTCGCCTCACAGCAAGAAGGTCCTGGGTTCGAGTTAAAGGGGGGTGGAGCAGTGACCGGGACAGCTCGGAAGAGTGGGGTAACTGGCCAGGCACAATTGGGGACAAAAAGGGGGAGGAAAAATAGATCTCAGTGACTGTCCTCAGCTGCACCCTCATTCATCGATGCGGTGGCCTTCAACGTGGTACGGGAACTGCAGATGAAGTTGTGTGCCAGTGTTTTCCCTGGGAGACCGGGCTGCATTAGAGCCACTTCCTCTCACCCACGACCAGAACCACTGGCCTGGTTCGGAAATAAGAGCCCATGCCGTTATCGCCTCATGTTTAACATAAGCTCCATTCATCCCGGTTAAGCGGCTATCAGTCGTCTCATTGGAAACCCGTTTTATTCTGGCAGACTCGGGAGAGAGAGACGACAAACGGTTTGAGATAGTTCCCAAAGCAAGCTGCTGTCAACTCTGTCGGGCCTGTTCTCAACGTGAAATACTCCAGTGTGTACATAAGTGTGAATCTTTTTTTTCCATGTAGTTGTATATTAGTTGTGGCTGATGTGGAGATAGCTGGTATTGAACATGCTTTGTGTAGGCTTGCAGCACGTAGATGTTCATCGTTGTAGTCATGGCAGTTTTGTAGTCATCACAAATCACTCCACTCAGCCAAAACAGTGTCTTTAATGTGCCTTTCTTTGATACCGCGCTTCTTTTCAGCGACGGCCTGTGAGAAGGTAGACTTTGTGGACGAAAACTCTACGAAGCGAGTAGCTTTAGGCCATGTAAATATCTAACGTAGAGTCGGACTGCATTTTACTGTCATGCAAATCCAAAAAGTAGCACAGCTGGCTTGACATGCCATTGTTGTTTCAGTGTGTTTAATATTTAATGCTCTTTGTGTCTCGTTTCCACCCCAAAAGAACTGAAGTGTTGAAAAGCGAATGCCTGGGCCCGCTTCCGACGGCCTCTCGGTTGGAACCTGAAGAGATCCTTCGCTTTACGGGCCTCTTGATACGCATGCGTCCATCCAATTTTCAAACAAATTCCAAGCGAATAATTAAATGCGGCGAAATAAGTTGTGCAAATCAGTGTGCGTTTCCGTCAGATCCGTTCAAACGAATGAAACCCCCGAACACAGAGGACACGTCATGTGTCGTGTGTCCATCCTTCAAACCCCATGAGGCAGGTAGACCAGTTGAGATGAAGAAGCGGCTGATCACTTGATTAAATTCTGTTGGCATTTAATTTTGTACTCAGCAAATGCATTTCCATCGCAATTCGCTGCGTTTCCTTTTTTTACTGATTAAAAAGTTTATCTGCCTCAAGCGAGTGTATGGTTTGATGTGAGTTTTGGGGGATTTTATGGGATATTTGCCATTTTCACCAAACCTTTTTCATTCAAAACGACAAAATTTGCATTACAACCATTTTGGATGGAGATGCGTTGACTGGCGGAATGCTATTTACGAATGCTAGCCCCTGTCAAAAGGACCACTTACTCCAGCCGTTGTTACTGATGAAACCCTTTTCAGAATAAGAGCACCGTAGGGGAGGGCGGCGCTCTTATTCTGAACAGTGGAGTAACCCAACAGAGTGGCTATAGACATTTGGTACAGGCTGGCCCACAGTTGAGTTCTCCTCAGTACAGTTTTTTTTTTTAAAGGATGAAGTATTTTGGGATCCGTAACTGAGAGCAGCAGATTCACAAACCTGTTACTGCGTTTCTTTATATTTCTGTGAACGAGGATGAAGTTTTGTTCTGTACACCTAAAAAAAAAACAAGAAGAAAAAAAAAGGGAAAATAAAGGTGTCACGGTTGAGTTGTACGGCGCCCCTAATCCTGAAAGGTGGTATTTTATTTCTTGTGTGCAGAAGTTATCTTGTGCACACAAGTTGTTATCTTGTGCAAACAAGTTGTCTTGTGCGAACAAGTTGTTATCCTGTGTGAACAAGTTATTATCTTGTGTGCAAAGTTATCTTGTGTGAACAAGTTATTTTGTGCAAACAAGTTGTTATCTTGTGCGAGCAAGTTGTTATCCTGTGTGAACAAGTTGTTATCCTGTGTTATAAAGTTTTCTTGTGCGAACAAGTCATTATCTTGTACGAACAAGTTATCATCTCGTGCAAACAAGTTATTATCTTGTGTACACAAGTTATCTTGTGCAAACAAGCCAATTATCTTGTGCGAACAAGTTATTGTCTTCTGAGAACAATATAACAGCTTGTTCGCACAATGGATCTTGTGGGCACAAGATGTTTATCTTGTGGGAACAAGTAAATTGTCTTGTGCGAACAAGTTATTGTCTTCTGAGAACAATATAACAGCTTGTTCGCACAATGGATCTTGTGGGCACAAGATGTTTATCTTGTGGGAACAAGTAAATTGTCTTGTGCGCGCACTTCGGTAAAACGGGCGAATGGCAGAGAGCCGTCTTCGACCATCTCGCCCACCAAAAACATAGCAAATCAACTGTTCAAATAAAGCAATGGGCGCTGCCATGTTTCAAAAATACACAAGTAATTCACAAGCTATATAAACACAGCTCACCCCCGTGGTCTTCAAAGCAGAGGCCTATCATTCCTTTACCATGCAGACATTAACTTGTTCCCACAGGTTAAAACAATATATATATATCACATTTGGGACTCTAGGGGCTCCGTAGAGTTGCTTTTGATTGTGTGTTAATTTATTTTAATGGCATTCCAAGCTTCTCAGGAAGATAGATGTTTGACAACTAATAAAGTTTCTAAAGTTTTACAGACTTTTCTTTCTGCTTCATTTCCAGGTCCGCGTGTTCAGATCCGCGAGCGTTCTGTACTTGTTGACTGTGAGGCCCGGCTTGTCGGCCATAACTGACACGAGCTGCTATGCATCGGTACACAAGGAGGCTCAGCTGGTATCAATGTACTGCAGTCACGTCACATAGTTTAGAGTGCTGGAAATATACTGACACACACACACAAACACACTTCCCCTACCTATTTCAGTACTTGGAAACAGAGAGCTATAACAGCGGGCTTCGGTCAAGAAGAAGAAGAGAAAACATAAACTGGGAAAGATTAAACCGGGAAAGCTAAAACTGTTCTACTGATGTTGAGATGTTTACATTCAAACTTCAGTTTTCTTTCAAACACACTTTGTCGATCTGCAGCACGAGCAGAACTAGGTCTTCGAGGTCAGTCCACGACTTGCCGTCAGTAAAGCAGCTGGTAGATTTATCTCGGGAAAGACTCGGCGAGGGGATTCTTGGCTCCCCCGAGTCTCCGTGGTTTTAGAGAAGGAGTTTTCACACCTGCAGAAATTAACATTTAGCTAAACTCGGGCAAGTGTCACAGGGAATTATGTCATAGTGTGGGTGTTTCCTTTCAAGCAAGAGAACTATTTGAGCACTTGTGAATGCAGAAACAACTCCGTCAGAATGCAGCTTCCGCCTATTATGTTCTGCACTTTCATGTCCTTAGAAGAACCCAGTGAGTGAAATCACTTCTGGGAGGCCAGTTCTCAGAGTTGTACTTTAGTGTGTGTGTGTGTGTGCATACGTGTGTGTTGCAAAACGAGGCTCAAATTGTATTGAAGGCAAGTGGGGCCTTGATGCCGCCTCGCAGAATCGGGTCATAGCCCATGCGCCCTTGACGTGATAGAAAAGCATTTTAATCACTTCACGTCATAGATTCTATTTGATGAAATGAATACATGAATTCCGCATCCTCCGAATTCATTTCCTGCACATCCGCCCCCCCCCCCCCCCGCCCCGGGCTGTCGATTGTGTTTCAAATTGTCTGCGATTAAGTCGACGTCCAGGTTTAGCAGCATGAAGCTGCTGTCGGTCTCACCTTTCCGGGGTTTGAGCTCAGGAGACAGCTGCCGATGGCCAACCCACAAGCAGAGCCTGCAGGGCAGCGCAGGGTTGGGTTACCCAACCAGAGCCCGGCATAAATTTCTCTTGGCACCCAAAAAAAGACACACACACACACACAGATATGCAAGGGCTGCAAATGAGGACTAGTGCAACGCCCTCTTAGCTTGCATCAGAAAAGTGTCTCTGCAAATCTCGTGACACCTGCCCTACCTGTTCTAGCGCGACTGTGTCCGCTCTAGCCGGCTAATCCGGGGCCCTCGCTCAGAAGGACCCAGGGTCGCAGAGTTAGCCGGCGTTTCCCGGCTGAGGGCCTCGCCCCAATTCTTGCCGCTACAGAGACTCCACAAATACGATAACAATTTAAGTAATAAATATTTATTCAGCATAGAAAATATGTCTTTATATACACGCATACATGCATAGTCCCAAACTTGCATTTAGAAAAATAAAATGCATTTTTGAAAGTGCCCCCTTATCTGAAGACTTGTCCGTCACAGTAGAGCTACGGGAAGGCAACACTTATACCCCAACCTGTTAATTAATCTCTGACGAGTTAACAAAAACCCAGAGGTAGCCATGGTTTATATTTAGCATACAGCTCATTCAGTGTTTTCACTGTTCCCGGACTTCCACTGTGTGAGTTTAACTTCTTTGCATAATTGGAGAACTTAGAAAATAAAAATATGTACATTAGTAAAACAAATATTCATTAAAGCACTTTTTTTATGACGTCAGGACCTGTGGGCCCAAGCTCGGCATCCCGCTTCCTTGCTAAATGCTTCACATGATTTATCGACATGAGTTCCTGCGCGTGGGTGGACAGTAAGAAATCCTGACCCGTGAGAAGCTACAACAGTCAGCTAAGACAAAAGTCACCAAGTGTGATGGGGGGGGGGTACGCCATCTTTAGTAGACTTGGTCCCAACAGTCCAAACGATGAAGACAAAACATTCAGCCTCCATCACAGCACCTCATCTCCCTAACACGTCTTCAACCCCGTCACTGGCACCACACGTGTCGGCCTACTGAAAGCGAAGGACTGTACAGAGAACATCATGGCCCCGTCGTCTCGCTTGGCGTTCATCTTCACCACGAGACTAAAAGTCTAAAAAGCTCCAGAAGACTTTCCTCGGTCGTCTTTATGCGACAAACATTGTCCGGGTTGCCTTCAGCCAGATTCCTATCCAAACTAACGAACTCCTCAACATCTCCAACTCCTCCACCACCTTTCGATGTTGGAAAACGGGCCATATGTAATGTACGGGACTGTTAAGTGAACCACTACCAACAGACTAGGGTACCCAGGTGTAACAGTAGGTATGACGAGCTAAACCGATTCAGCAATTACAGACGAAATAAAAGCACCTCTAATAAACGTAAAGTAATCCAACACATATCTTTTGCATGCTAATACCATCAAACCGGTAGCGCTTAAACGTTCCTCCCCAGTTATTATCCTTTTGACAATCTTCGTTTTTCACATATTTGGCAACCATGTGTTTTCAAGGACTATAAAAGTTAAACATTTACAGATAAAAGTTGAATTTCATCTGTATTTAGAATAAAAAACACTATTTACATAGAAATTATAGCTACGTCCATAGACCGGCGTCATACATAACCCTTTAAAACAGGATTGGAGAGGTTCAAAGTGTTGACATGCAGTATTACCCTGATATGATAGCTGCCCTTGGCACATTAGCAAAGACCAAAGAACCTACTGATGGCCCAAACCGAGCGGCTGGAGAGCTGCTGGGATCACCATTACACAGACGGGTAAGGGGATTCACTTGGGATGGGGGCTGGTTAGACCTAAGGTGACTGGAGAAGCAGTGGGTTGGGGGCAGGGGAGAGAAACAAGTCCAAGGAGTAAAACCAGGGTGACCAGAGCTGCACAACGGAATCCCTCATTGAAGGAGAAACTGGTGAGGGCTCTGAGGAGGGACGGACAGATGTACCTTCTGTCTCTCTGTCCGTCTAATAAGCGCCATAGAAGCCCATGCATATGAGTTTAAAGGGGAAGAAAACATGGTTTTCAACATTTCCTCTACATGTTATAGGGATAGCACTCCCTTAGCAGCCGTAATACGGAGCAGTCTTTTGTGCGTCTCTGAAACACTGCCGAAATTGTGCCCAATAGTGACATCACTGGTGGACGCCAATAGGCTGCAATGGGTCAAGAAAATGCGAATAACAGCGTTACACCCAACTGTTTTAATGAATGCCACCCAATGTTGTATCAAGGCACCACTTCACAGATTCCGCACAGCTTCAGCAGCATTTCAGAGACACGCTGAAGACTGCGCAGTACGATAGTTGCTTCAATCCCCGCCTATCGAATACGACAGTCAAGCTAAAAGGCAGAGTTTGAAACCATGCTGAGACAAAATGACATTCATCTGGTCCCCTTTGCATTCACACAATCTGAGAACGTCTCAGGGTAAATCAGGTCAGAGCAGTCTGTAATTTAATGAGGAAGGTGGCGGGACGAGGAAGTGGCCAGTTTAGGCAGAGTAGATGTTGTAGGGCGTGTATCCCAACAGGAACTCTCCCACTCCCACAAAGTAGACAACCTGGGCGATGCCAAAGAGCGGCGCGATAACCAGGGCCCTGCAGCTGGCCCCCTTCAGGAAGGCCCCGGGTCCCTCCTTCCTCAGGATTTTACTGCAAGGGAATCAGGACACGAGGGAATTAATTTAAGCTAACCGGGCTGACTTAAAAGCCTTGTTTGCACACCGATTCCAAAGTATTCCTATGCGGGGGGGGGTGTCCCCCTTTTTCTCCCCAATTGTATTTTCTCCCCAATTCCAGCCGCTGCTCCACCCCCTCTACTGATCCGGGGAGGGCCACAGACTACCACATGCCTCCTCCGATACATGTCAAGTTGCCAGTTGCTTCTTTTCACCTGACAGTGAGGAGTTTCACCAGGGAGACGTAGCGTGTGGGAGGATCAAGCTATTCCCCCCAGTTCCCCCTCCCGAACAGGCACCCCGACTGACCAGAGGAGGCGCTAGTGCAGCAACCAGGACACATACCCACATCCGGCTTCCCGCCCTCAGACACGGCCAATTGTGTCTGTAGGGACGCCCGACTAAGCCAGAAGTAACGGTGAGTCGAACCGGTGAGCCCCATTTTGGTAAGCAATGGAATAGACCGCTACACTACCCGGACTGCCCCATTTTTTTTTTAATCTATTATCATAGTCCAACAACTCTTAAAAATCTCTGAGATATGCAGGAAAATACAGAAAATCAAAGCGTTCCCTACGGACAACATTTGCAGAGATGGTGGGTATAAACTTGTAGGAGACAACGGGATTGTCGTATTTGTTTTCTAGCTTGTGAAATCTTTGGATGAAACATTTTGAATTGGTGTGCAAAGGCCTTACCAGTCAGAAATAGTTGGGGGATTGCTGGTGTTAAACCCAGTTGTGTCCCCAGGTAGGCTACAGCAGCGGGATATGGCTTTTACCTGATGCAGTCTATCACTCCATTATACGTCTCTTCATTAGCTCCTTTTTTAAGGGACTGTAGCCGCGTCTTGACAACTGCACAACATAGTATAAAGAGTTTGTGTTAGCTAAACAAAGAAAGAAGTACTTAGAACTGCACTTATTGCAGAACTGATGCTCATTTAACACATTAGAACAAACAGGTCCAAATACAGGCCCATCATCTGCAAAGATTTGTGGAGGAAGAAATTGGATCCAACATTCACTCCATTTATCATTCATGTTATATTTCATATAGACTCACAGACTTCAAGCATTATCTCTTATATCTGATTATTGCTCATTGACTGTTCAGCCCATGTGTAATTGGTTCAGGTAGAGCAGACATCCTATAGCCTAGACATCATATTTAGACTTCCTTTCAATGAGGGCATTTTAATAATATCCTATAATCATTATCCCAGAATCATCATTTTATTGTTCTATTGTAATATTCAATCAATGAATCCGTCAATTGTCATTATCAGCCTGTCAATTGGTCTGTTCTTAAATGGTTACCTAGCAAACATCATGTTAGCTGTGAGCTAGCTAGCTATCAATAAAGAGTCTTGTGAACTCAAACCTGCTGGGAAGGCGGGGCACAAAAACAGACCTAACAAATCCAAGGATACTTCTGAAGCTGAGAAAATGACACTCCTAACATTAATATACCACAATAACATTTGCCTGACTGAATTACAATCACTGGATTTGAACCATCCCAACTCACCATCGCAGGGGCTGACGACCACGGCGGCAGTGGATCCCGCCAAGCAGCCGCACATGAAAGACCAGTAGAAGGGCACGGTGGGGTCCTCCGGTGAACGCCGGCCAAGCTGGTGCAGGTGGGCGAAAAGTGGGAAATACACGACCGAGAACGGGATGTCCCTGAAAAGGCAACGGTCAACAATGCTCATGTCATTCATTCAGCCAAACCTTTAACGGGCTTATAGACCAGAGCCAGCATTTCTGAAAGCCCCTCTCACCTCATCAGGGTGGCCCCCAGTCCTTTGTACAGGCCCGTGACTCCCTTGGTCCTCAGCAGCTCTCTGGTGATCTGAGTGGCTGAGACTTGCATGACTTGAGGTGCAGGGTTTGCGTAGTAGGAGCGGCTAAGAACAGCGGCGGGGGCCCCGAGCTTTAGCGCGGGTACCATGCTGGGTATGACCCTCTGCTGGGCCGCTGGCAGAGAGAAGAGACTTACCAGTAAGTATGAAGAACTTTATCTGTATAGCACCTTTAAATAGGGATACACAGATTACCCCACTTCTCCACTGTTGATACTGAATCAGAGTACACATCTTTAAGTATTGGCTGATATATATGATCCAAAACTATTGCTGAACAGTGCAGATTTAGTTTGGGACCAATGGGCAAAAGAATTGAGATATAATCCGTTTTTTCCCCACCATTTAAGAAATACAGGCTTCCAGATGCGGTAAATCAAATCATTTTGTTTTTATTATTGATGTGTTACTCATGACTTTCGGTACTGCGTTTTAGTCTTGGGTAAAATCTCTGAGGCCAAGACTCCATTTTAGCCTAGGCCCGATATCGGATAGCGATGGTTGGCATTGGCGCATCCCTACATTTAAAGCACACAGTTACAAGGTGCTTCACAAAGGCAAAATATGAATACCAAAAAAACAACATAATCACAAGAAGAAGATCCAAACATTTTCATAATAACTGACTAAACAAGTTTGGCTGAGACGGCCGTCTTACCGAGCCGGCCGGCGTCCTGCAGCTGGATCTTCAGCATCTCCATGGGCGTGGTGATGATGACCTGACACATTCCTGCGCCGCAGCCGGCTAACATTTCCTTGAACACTGTGAGCCGGCTACACAACACAAAAACACAACAGTCAGTTTGTCCGGCCATCTCCATCCAGGTACAACATGAGCGTCAGTCCACCCCGGAGACACCGCTCACCCGTCTCTGCTCAGCTGGTGGCGGAAGAAGTCGTTGGCGGCGAGTTTGATGGCCTTCTCGGGTGTTACCAGGGTGAGATTGACGGCGGCGCCTACAGCAGCAACAGCAACGGGAGGCACCAGCGTGTCAAAAGGGGCATTAGTTCAATCTCATATACACAAGCAAACTGCAGAAACCAGTCACACAACGGCAGAATTTCTAAATCCACGAGCACATGTGGGCCTATCACACTTACAGCACATCAGTAAAAGGAAACAAGTCTCTTGTTTTGAATCACAGAGGACGTCAACCAGAGGAAGCAAAGGAAGTGTGAGTGGAATTACAGAAAAGGGATAAAGTGAACAAGTTGCATGCACAAACACTAACTTAAGACAAGCAGCATCACTGACGAGAGGCATAAAAAGGCCTGAGTCTCAGTGAAGGTTGTGCATAATGGGAGACGTCTTCGTGCCATAAGCCCCCCCAGCCCCAAGAAAAATGCACGCCATGCACGACAACCTGGCGGCATTTGAAATGAAACGCGCGTTAAACAAAGGGCTGTAAGACAGCTTGGCACGAAATCTAATCCCAGTTTGTTAACGCCCACCCATTCAAACAGACTTGGAAAGCACACATCTTCTGTATAAGTTCCACGTTATACACAAGCTGCAGCAGGTTTTTTGGGGGTAGTGCTGAGTTTCTAGCGATGCATCTCGTGAAAAATGAGATTTTATCTTTGGTTAAAAATGCCAAGGTGAGCCAAGAACGTCATATCGGCCCACTATGGGGTGGGGAGACCCGGTGTGTGAGCTGTGGG
This sequence comes from Lampris incognitus, assembly GCF_029633865.1. NCBI lineage: Eukaryota > Metazoa > Chordata > Actinopteri > Lampriformes > Lampridae > Lampris > Lampris incognitus. The sequence goes on from NW_026611080.1 coordinate 92,112, forward strand.
CTGTGAGGCATGTGGGCGTGTTGGGTGTCCGGTGCAGTTACTGCCGGGTGGTGGAAAAGTATCGTTACCGTGACGATCAGAGGAGGGAGTTTTTACACATTATTAATATATATCACAATATCTGTTTACATATGCAAGGGGGCCATGCTGAAGAACCCAGCTGAGGTTCATCACATTGGACTGCTGGGTACCGTAAAGTACAGTATCAAACCCAAACTGGGTTTCAAATATGGAATATTGAATATTTCTCTATGGGCAATTACATGACATCATGATGCAATATTCTGGAAACTGTCACCTACTGGAGAGGAAGGCGTGGCTCATCTAAATGCTCTCACCTCTGTACATGCCAAAGTAGCCTTCAGATCTGACGGTCTTGATAAGGCAGTCCATCCTGAGGGGGGAGGGGGGGGGGAAATGGGTAATTACACTCGATCAGTAGCACAACATCATTCACATACATGGAGACATTTCAAGTATTGCGCTTCATACTTGCAAACTAAGACTCCAGCGTGCTGCTGTGGACGGGGTTATGGACCCTTGCAAAATAATAAATCCTAAATAAACAAGGAAAGCTAGATGACTGAGCAAATTGCCCGGCCATGACAGAAATATCATGCGAGCAACAGGTATTACGGGAAAACCTGTGTGTACGGTTTAGTGAAGAGATCAAATGTGCCTGTGTGTGACTGTTATGAGAGAGAGAGAGAGAGAGAGAGAGAGAGAGAGAGAGAGAGAGAGAGAGAGAGAGAGAGAGAGAGAGAGAGAGAGAGAGAGAGAGAGAGAGAGAGAGAGAGAGAGAGAGAGAGAGAGAGAGAGATCTAGAGAAACAGTGAGATAGAAAGTGAGAGTGAGATAGAGAGTGAGAGTGTGAGCAAGAGAGAGGGAGAGAGAGAGAGAGAACGAGAGAGAGTGGGTGAGAGAGATCTAGAGAGACAGTGAGGTGAGAGAGTGAGATAGAGAGAGAGAGAGAGAGAGAGAGAGAGAGACAAGCCATCAGGACGAGGACATTATTTGGGTCTCACATGTTCCTGTAGAGCTGCTGGCCGCTGCGCTGGTTCTGCAGGCGGGTCTTGGCCAGGTCAATGGGGAACACACAGGTGACCCCCACCATGCCTGCCACCCCTCCGTTGATCAGTTTTGCCGGGAGGCTGCATGAGACCAGGTCAAAGGTCACGCACATGACAATCATCCCCACTCTCACAACATTTCATGTGGCGTGAGCCTGGCATATTGACGCACCAATCCACAAAATAAGAGAGGACGCGGCGACTAAAAAGGAGAACAATTCATGAATGCTTCCTGTAAAACGGCGGTTCAGTATTCAGTGTAAGAAGCGCTGCGACACGTGACTTGGGTTGGGTAAAAGAACCGGGGACGGGAGGGTTAATGTTAACGGAGTGCCTGAGGGGAATGTGGCGACCCAAAAATAACCGCTCCGAGAGTCATTCACAACCAACCCATGGCAATAACCGCTGAGGGCATCACTCATCTCATCAGCTCATACCGTTTCCTTTATAGAATCAGAACCAGAACCAGAATCAGAATACATTATTCACCCCCGAGGGGAAATTGGGTTATAGAGCCAGTTTTCTCCTGCATGGGTGGATGCAAAATCAGGAACAGTTTGGTTAAAAGGTCAATGAAACCACCAAGCAGGTAGAGACGTTCATGGTTCATTTCACTAACACAGTGGAAGAAGTTCCAAACAATGTCTCACTTTGCTGTAATGCTGCCTTTAAGACCAGGGAAGGACAATATTTAAGATTTACCACAACCACGATCCCACCACATCACCACGTCCACATCATGCAGCTGTGTTGCCTGGTGGCAAGGCGGGGGGGGGGGCGGTCTGGCCTACCTGATCTGTTGTTGCTGGGCCATGGTTCCCGGTGTGCTGCTTCTTGATGTGTTCAACGGTAGATGGTTTTGTCAGCCAGACTGAGGAGGCCGCCGGGAGGGGAGAGCAGGCTGAGAGTCCCAGTGAGACACCGAGCAAGGCAAGACCAGAGACCAGTCCCGGGCTACTTATATAGGCCAGCCCAGCCCTGATGCAAAATTGATATCCCCCCCACCCCCAACCCACCCACTGCAACCCCGGCCAAGAAATGGAGGAGGCGTCACTCTATCTAGACACACACACACACACACACACACACACACACACACACACACACACACACACACACACACACACACACACACACCTACAATGCTTTCTAAGCATGCACCTGCAAGCTGACACTAATCTAGTTAAATAAGCACAATTAGACACCGGCCAGAGATTCGGTAACAGTTGTGAGTTCAACAAACTGAAAAACATGCCAGCTTCTGAGGCAAAACAAAAGAAAAAGTGTAACCCGGGTGAAGATAACCCAGGTTAAAATAACCTACATATAATTACAGTGTAATCATAGGACATAAATAAATAAATAATCATAATTATTCATTTTGCAAATAAATAGTGTAACTGGTTATTTTCTTGCCCGGTGCGGGATTCGATACGAGGTGTACTGCACCTCAAGGTGACATCACTAACCGCTCGGCTAAAGGGTCAGACTTGTTAGCTAGGGGCTAACGTGTGTTATTAGTAGTTTACAATAGTAAACAGTAGATAAGTAATTCATGGTATCGGTAAATTCACATTCGTATTGTTGGTTCAGATCGCTATTTCTTAAAACGCAGCGCGTGCAGTGCCGATTAGCCAATCGGCTGCCTTGCTCGCGAGGGAGGAAGTTCCAGAACCAGCGAGGTTTCTCGAGCGCCAGGCAGGCGCTCGAGAGAAGCTTCTAGAACGGGAGGTGAAGATAAAAGATTCTACTTTGAAATGGCGGTGGGCTACAGTTGTTTCTTTCTTTATCCAAATTGAGTATTTTGTTTGGTCTAATCGCCCTCCGGACCCTGGGTTTTGTATTGTGTCCGAGTGTCATCCAGGACTCGGTGAGTCAATTGCTAACTAGCCAAACCTTTCCGTTTTCAATGTCTGTGCGCATAGGCTAGCTAGTTAAGGCTACAAGTAGCTCAGTTTTATGTTGTAGATTGTGGAGTTAGAAAACAACAAGACAGGAGACGTGAGAGTAGACGTAGTCGAGGTAGTTTACTAGCTCCAACTTAGCATGTCATACGTTCGACAACGACGCTGAACTCTAAACCGGAAGCGGAAGTGCATTATCTGACCCCTCGCCTCTTCCCTTAAAGGTACACCGTCCTCTTAGGTGAATGTCTCTCGTTATATAGATGTGGGTCACCACACAATCATATTTTGTGTAAAGATGGTTGAGGAGCTACGTTTTTCTTTTGTGCAAACCGAACTGATAAGCTAGCTACTTCCGGTTAGGCTGCAGCGGCATGGTGTATTAGCACAGAAGAGTGACCTGCGTCCCAGCTAGCTACACACAGCTAGGCTGTGCTAGCATCGTGCACTAGCATAGCAGATTAAACGTTTTAGCGGTTGGTAGATTGACTATGTCCATCGGTACTTCTGTTGTTTTCTTTTGATTATTCTATTGAGAGATATGTAAACTAATGTCTTTGCATGTGTGATGTGCCTGTTATCATGCAGGCCAGGGTTTTTTATGGATTGGGAAGATCGCGCTTGGTGTTTCATCCCCCAAGCTGGAACCAAGATGGCGAGCCACCCATAGGAGACCTGCTGGATCCACGTGGTCTGTCTGCAGCCGCAGACAGACCAGGACAGCAGCCTACAGATTCGAGCACCTGGATTGTGGTAGGACTGATATTTCCAGTTTGTTACTGCAAAACGCAGTTGGACTCAGTGGAGCAACAACGGACTTTCCATAAAGGACTGATTATAGCCTACATTGATTATTGATTGTTGATCTGATATGGTATTGTTAATTGCTGTGTCGGCTGAGTTTATTAATCATTCATACTGTTCATGGGGTAATGCAGTTGTGTGTTACTTTTGGCATTCTGATTTACTGGTTAAGTAACTTAGGTCAATGGAAATTAGAACTGAAACTTAAAGGCCTCATAGAACAAAATAGAACATAAAACAAATTAACATAATTTGTCAACTCAAACAAGAGATAACTTCAAATTAGAATTAAAAGGATCCCAAATTAGAACTAAAATATCTGAAGCTCGAAATAGTGGTTTAATAAGGGTTAAATCGTAAAACAAGAGGTTTCAGGGAATGTATCCATTCTCACTGTGTTATTGTGTAATTGTGTATGTTTCTCTGTCTGTGTTTACAACTCTTTATATAAAAACAAGCCGGCAGTTCATACTTTATTCCCTGGTCTGTGGTCTGCAATCGTTTGATGCTAGTTATAAACTGCTCCTACGAGCCTAGAACTGGTCCTAGTCGACTGTCAACATCTACAGTGCCACAAAAGCAAAAAAACTACACGTCAAAACCAACAAACTGGGTCGTATGACACCACGATATAACGGGAGCAGTGAAGTTTTTATGGATATAGCCAGGTAAACGTCTCTTTAGTAACTGCGCGGCTTTGAAGAGCGCCTCTAGTGGTCGTTTGGGAACACAACAACTTTTTGCAGACAGGTTTAAACTAAGAACAGCCGGGATTCCACTCCTACCTAAAACGACCGCCGGGTTTTAACGCTATATTCTGTCACGACAAAACCCAGTTGAGATGTTAATGCGTTGCGTAACGACTGGCACCAAAATTAACATTTTAACGACTTCAATAGTAAATTCCAAACAATTTAAAACACAAACAGTACTTGAACACGAAAGTGAAAAAGTAACCTGAAAAACAAAACGGAAAACACATACTGCTATCTGCGAAAATAGCAAAGCCTATAAAAAGTTAAACGGAACAAAGAACTGGGGAAAAAAAAACCAAAGCTGAAACAGCCCCAGTCAACCCCACCCCACGCATGCGCTCCAGCACGGACCGGGAAGCTCCTCCTCCACCGCCGCAGCCAGATGCAAACCACGCCCCTTGTAACGTGCGGAATCCCCCGCTGTGACGGTACCGCGAGCGCACCGGCACAGCTGTCGCGGGACTTGGGGTATGTGACGTAACAGGAAGTCTGCATATATTCATTCATTATCTTCCGAAACCGTCAATGGCGTTGTTCTAAGTGCTCGCCTAATGCGGAGCGGAATATCAGTACAGATGCAGGAACATGAAACATGACAATATGTGCTAACACTTCCTTTGTGGTGACCCACATCTATATAACGAGAGACATTCACCTAAGAGGACGGTGTACCTTTAAGGGAAGAGGCGAGGGGTCAGATAATGCACTTCCGCTTCCGGTTCACAGTTCAGTGTCGTTGTCAAACGTATGACATGCTAAGTTGGAGCTAGTAAACTACCTCGACTACGTCTACTCTCACGTCTCCTGTCTCGTTATTTTCTAACTCCACACCTTCCTGTATTGATATATATATATATATATATATATATATATATATATATACAGTGCTGCTTGAAAGTTTGTGAACCCTCCAGACATGGTCACTGTTTTTGTAAAAAAAAACATTAAAATAAGCTTATTACACATACATCCAAATCCCAATTTGTAAAGCACACCTTCCAAATAATGGACACACACACACAAAAAGAGATATATTTTCATTATTTAATTCAACAAAGGTGGTTTATTTCACAAAAGCTGAACATTTAACATGTGCAAAAGTATGTGAACCCTTGTATTAGTAGCTTGTGGCTCCTCCTTTTGCAGCCATTACTTCAACCAAACGTCTTCTGTAACCACTAACCAGTCCCTCGCATCTGCTTATGGGGCTTTTTGCCCACTCCTCCTTGCAGAACTCAGCCAGTTGAGAGAGGTTGGAGGGACATCTGGTATGTACCAACTTCTTCAGGTCTCGCCACAACATTCCAATTGGATTAAGGTCCGGACTTTGACTGGGCCTATCCAGAGTACGAATCCTCTTTCTCTGAAGCCATTCCTTTGTAGTTTTGCTGGAATGCTTTGGGTCATTGTCTTGTTGCATAATCCGTTTTGGTCCCAGCTTCAACTCCCTGACTGATGGCAGGAGATTCTGGTCAAGAATTTGTTGATATGCCGGAGAATTCGTGGTTCCTTGGATTATATGGAGTCGTCCAGGTCCAGAAGCAGAAAAGCAGCCCCAGACCTTCACATTTCCACCACCATGCTTCACTGTTGGGAGGAGGTTCTTTTCTTCATATGCAGTGTTGCCTTTTCTCCAAACATGTTGGTTTTGGTTGTGACCAAATAATTCTATTTTGGACTCGTCTGTCCAGAGAATGGACTCCCAGAAGACCTCTGGTTTGTCCAAGTGCTCTCTGGCAAAGTTGAAATGGGCAACTTTGTTCTTTTTTGAGAGCAGAGGCTTCCTTCTAGCAACCCTCCCATGAATGTCATGGCTATTCAATTTCCGTCTGATTGTAGACGCATGCACATTTGTCCCAGATGCTACCAGAGAGGTCTGCAACTCTCTAGAGGTGATGTGTGGGTTGGCCTTTACCTGATTTATTATTTTTCTGGTGCTTCTGGGTGATAGTTTTGATGGGCGTCCACGTCTAGGCAGAGTTGCTGTCATGTTGAAGGCCTCCATTTGTAAATTATTTGTCTTACAGTGGATGGATGGAGCTGGAATGTTTTGGAGATGGTCTTATAGCCCTCCCCAGACTGATGGGCTGTCACTACCCTCTTCTTCATGTCCTCGGATATCTCCTTTGCTCTCAGCCTTGTTGATTTGTATGGGACCACAGTGGTTTGGTTGGTTTCCTCTCTCTTTTAATTAGTGCAGGCCAAACCCTTTCCCAAGGATGTCTCATTTCATTGGTCCGCTTAAATGATTAATTAAGCACCCAAATGTGTTTCACCACAGTCTGTTACCTGCTTGACTTAACCAATGCAGCTGGGGGTTCACTTACTTTTGCACATACACTAATTCCATGTTTCATGTAGTTTTTGGGCTACTTAAACAAGTCCCACTAAACGAGTGCATGCAACTGATAAACATATATCTGACATCTCATACATAAAAACTGGTGATGATAGAATAAGAAAATCATGGTAAAACAACAGAAACGTCTAAACTGCTCAAGGGGTTCACATACTTTCAAGCAGCACTGTATGTATATAGATATGCGTGTGTGTGTGTGTATGTGTATATATATATATATATATATATATATATATATATATATAGTATACAGTGGATTGATTTGATTGATTTTTAGTAAACCGACAGGAAACTGCTTTCCCCAAGTAAAGTCGCTCCTCCCTGCACACCTAAAAGTTCCCCACAATATGGAAGTAAGCACATGCTCACTGGGGCTAATTTACCTTGCATCGTTTCTGTGTGTGTGTGTGTGTGTGTGTGTGTGTGTGTGTGTGTGTGTGTGTGTGTGTGTGTGTCTCCTGCAGCTCTTTGTGGAATGTGGCTGTGTCTCTCATGCACACACACATACACACAGTGACACACATATACACACTCATAATTTCATATTCATATATACATCAAGGAAAAAAACATACCGAGCAAGTGTTATGTGTGTGTGTGTGGGGGGGGGGGTTGGGGGGGTTAAAGCTGGACTCATTAAAAGAAACTCTAAAACCTCAAAGAAACAGTTTGAGATTCTGCAAGTAAAACACTTCATTTGCCAAAATTTATTCAAACCATCCTCTCAGAGAATACTCGTGCCGTACACTTCACATGTTCAAGGGTGCGAGTATCTTCCTCTCCCTTCAGGCGTCAAGGCTACCCACAAAGGACATGTATGAGAACTCACTGACACGTGAAGTTGGAACAGAACCCAGGTAGCAAAACTGCCGTGGCCCGGACCCGTCCCACACCCGACACTTTCCTCCGGCCCACATACCGTGTGGAATGATGGCACTCGGGCGGTCCGCTCCTGTTTGCCAGATCCGGGCCAGAACCAAGCCATAGCAATGCCGCATGTGCCACATATTTGCCAAAGGTGGCCATATTTGTTTTGTGATATTTGGGCCATATTCACCATTTACCACACGGGCCACTTCAGGGTCACATCCAGATGACATGTTGCCCAGACCACCGCATCTTTGCCAAAAAAGGGCCACATTTGATTTGGCATATTTGGGCCATATTTGCTGTTATACATGTGGGCCACTTCAGGCTCACATCCATTTGGTCAGGGCCAGAAGAAGGCCATCAGTGCCGCATCACTGCCTGAAGTGGCCCACATCCGGGTGCTACCTGGGAATGGCATTAATGATCTGTATCCTCCCACCCACGTGTCAGTCGCTCCTGGAGCTCAGAGGCAAGTAATTCACTATGAAGTTACCCTGCATGGGGTTATTCTACCAAGAGACAGCTAGCCCACAAAGCCGGCATCAGCCAGTATCAGCGGTCTACGGACCTCCGAGAGCAACAGGAAGAAGCAGCAGTTTCACACACCACACGGTCCGCAGCCCCAGCTGTAAGTCTTCCGGCCGGGTCACCTCCAGGCGGCGCTGGCTACAAACCAGCGCCGACGCTGCGCGTCTCCCCCGAGCCCCTCGTCTGTCCCCGGCCGGGTTTGTTTGGACACGCCCCCCTGCGGGTTCGGCCGGTGCGCACGCAGCGGAACGTGCGCTTATCGCAGCGGCTGCAGCGGCACTGCCGCGACTCGGGGTAGTAGAGCAGGTGGCCGGCGTCCTGCGGGCAGCCGGGCACGTGGGCGACTCGGTACACCAGGGACGTGGGCAGGCAGCCGCGCTGGATGAGGTAACTCCGGCCCGAGTGCCCCCTCAGGTTGGAGTCCTGATGTAGAGGGGATGGCAGCATGTTAGCACGCACACTTTCACAGCACCAACGCCTCCTGCAGAACGGTGCAGCTGCCTCCCCGCTGTGTGAAAGCCGAGACCGGTGCGCGGTGGTTGGAGAGGACCGGCCTATCGTCTGCACGCAAGACTGGATTTTGGCGGATGCATTGCTGCACGCAGATTGGCGAGGCCGGGGCGAGACGCGAGAGCACCCAGCCCGCATCCGGGATGTGACGTCACTTCTGGGGAAAACGGGAGGTTGGACAAAACGTAGGGAGGGGTGTGACCCGAACGGATGGTGCGCAAAAACCCGTTCTTTGATATTATTGGTCTGAATGTTGCTCACGCGCCCACCTGGACTCTGTGACGCAATCGCAGAAACGTGGCTGTTGTAGCGGAAGTTAAGGGGATTTAGATTTTGATGTAAAATACATTTTTTTTTAACAACGATTTCTGGGTTTTGTTTTTTGTTTTACCGTAAGTTGTCGAATAGGCGCGCGATATATCTGGGGGAGGGAGGTAACGAGGCAAGTCCGTTTTCATTTTCACTTTCCCACTGTCTTTACGGTAAGGGGAACAGACTTGTAATTTTGCAGCGACATTTTCCTGTTATTAAAAACTGTAATTTACAAACATAGCTACTCGTTTGAGCTCGTGCAAATATGCCAGGTGATGGTGAGTGCGCCACCTTTTAAAAGGTTTTATTTGTTGGCTTTAATAATCGGAAATGTTGTGGGGGTAATAGAAAACAATGCAGTGAATTATAAATCCAGTTGAAGGTTCTGGATGTGATGGATGTGTCAGGCCCTGGGATGGCCTGGCGGCCTGTCCAGGGTGTCTCCCCCTCCCCCCCCCCCCCCCGCCTGCCGCCCAGTGACTGCTGGGATAGGCTCCAGCATCCCCGCCACCCTGAGAGCAGGATAGGCGGTTTGAGTGATGGATGGATGGTTCTGGATCGCAGGTAACTGCAGTTATGGTTTTTAGAAAATAGAAATGTACTGCAGCTAATACTCGTGCCGTCCATTATTTGATGATATTTGCAGTGCGGGACACTGCAGTGCTTAAAGTTGGAAATTTGCTGGTGATCCTACGGGATCATGCGGGGCAGTATTTGTTCAATGTAAGATTAAACACTGCAGGAAATTGCAGTTGCAGGTGTTTAAAAATGTTTTTAACAGGTCATGTTGTTAATGTAGCTTATTTTCTGTCTTTGACATTCAAGAGGGTCTGGTGTAGTTGTGGCATTCCTAGTTAAAGCGAGCAAACCCCACATTTGACATCAACACCCCAGATGGCAAAATTGCTATGGCCCGGACCCGTCCCACGCCCGACTTTCATCTTTCTTTCATCCGGCCCACATCCCGCCTGGAATGATGGCACATGGGCGGTCCGCTCCTGTTTGCCAGATCTGGGCCAGAACCAAGCCACAGCAATGCCACATGTGCCACATATTTGCCAAAGGTGGCCATATTTGTGTTGTGATATTTGGGCCATATTCACCATTTACCACACGGGCCACTTCAGGGTCACATCCAGATCACATGTTGCCCAGAGCACCGCATCTTTGCCAAAAAAGGCCCACAATTGATTCGGCATATTTGGGCCATATTTGCTGTTATACATGTGGGCCACTTCAGGCTCACATCCATTTGGTCAGGGCCAGAAGAAGGCCATCAGTGCCGCATCACTGCCTGAAGTGGCCCACATCTGGATGCCATCTGGGACCTCTTTCACGCCGCTATTACTACAACCAAGAATAAAAGTGTGCATGGGCCGAGACTTTCACAACGATCCTCTAATTCCTACGGGAATGGCCTAGTCAGTCACACCCAGAGCTGTCTCATTATTTCCACTAAGCGATCTTGTGCGTCTTCCCTCAAACGCGTAAAGTAGCTGAGTTTTTTTGAACGCCCCGTCCCAAACGGAAGTCCGCTCGGTGTGTGTTTGATCTGTGATGTGCATGTGCGGTGGTCACCTGTGTGTAACAGTAGCCGCTGCAGATGGTCGTGTTCACAGCCATGCACTGGCCGCAGTCATGCCTCTCGATCCAGAAGGTGTAATTCTGCAGCATGCAGCAGCACATTGCTCTGCCCATCCATGCACACAGCAGCACACACGTTAAGACAAACTGAGTCATGCTTCACACACACACACACACCACACACACACACACACACACACACACACACACACCACACACACGCCGACCCAACAGGAGCCAAAGTGTCTTGTAAATACAGAATTTAGACCAGAGAGAGCAGTCTTGGCGTGCTGGTTGCTGGCAGATGGTCAATCTGTGGAAAGAGACAACATTTAGACGTACCTGTGAAAACCTGCGCCCTAAAAATCGGCTCTTTTGGTCTCGCTTGAACCTTTGGGTAGAAGGGAGAACGCTGCTACCGCACCTTGACCGACAGATTACCTGCAGTTTATGGAAATTCGGAGGAGCTCCGCTGAGAGAAACGCCCTGAAAGCTGAAGATTAGGGTGGCCGGTGACAGAAGTCTCCCGTCCTCTTGGAGTCGTCTCAGTGGCCTCCTGTCCTCTTGGAGTAACGGAGCTTTCCTCTCTGGGACGTCCTCCTCTTTCTCCTCGCTCAGTTCCTCCGATCTCCACCTCCTTTCTGTTCTCCTCCTCTGGCGGATGTCTGGACAGGCGAGTGGTGTTGATGGTAGCCAGAGACGCCCATCTTCTTATATGAAGGCCCTAATCCACCCTGATCCTCCAGACCTCCAATCTGCCCCGGCATACCTCATCTCAAGCCTCTGACAGGACAGCAACTCGGTGTGTGTGTGTGTGTGTGTGTGTGTGTGTGTGTGTGTGTGTGTGTGTGTGTGTGTGTGTGTGTGTGTGTGTGTGTGTGTGTGTGTGTGTGTGTGTGTGTTTGTTTGCGTGCACGAGTGAACACAAGTACATATACGTGTCCGGCATGCGCAGGCAGGAGCTTGCTTGCATGTCTGTCTTTGTGCTTCAAGGAGTGGGTGGGCTCAAACACAATGAGCCCGTAACAGGACGCATCCGGTCACCGCGGTGTTTGATAAGGCTGAGGTGGGGCGAGGGGGCCGGCAGGTTCATGGCTGTAAACACGGAGAGCCGGCGGGTATTGCATTGAGGAATCGTCTCAATCGAGGCGTTATACAACTTAAGCCCTGACCCCGACTCACATGTACGGCCGGCCGAGACCGACAATGTGTCGGCCGCACACATGTTAGACCTGCCTAATCCGCCCGCGGCTCACACATGTCCAGTCTGTCCAGTCTGTCCAGTCTGCACATCTGCACCGGCGTAAATGTGTTTCTCTGCTGCGTGTTTTCATTTGAAATGAGCCACTGTTTCTCATCATGAGTCGTTGTTTCTCATAAAATTAGACAGAAATGCCAAATAAATCTTGGTGTGTCAATTAAGGGGAAGTGAGGGTAACCGGTGTTGTGCCTCAAAGATATGTCTGCCAAAATTCAAACAAACAAAAAAAAAAAGAGGAAAAAAAATGATGCAACAAAACTGCATAAAACTTTTCTTACATTTTATGCTGAGTGTTAATATATGTGTGTTGTGCTACGAAGGGGTTCCTGGTGCCAAACAGCCGCCAAATAGATCCGCTTCCAAGTTGCTCCTTCATTTTCAGATAACGACCACACGTGGCGGCGCAGTGGCTAGCGCGGTCGCCTCACAGCAAGAAGGTCCTGGGTTCGAGCCCTGGGGTACTCCAACTTTGGGGGTCGTCCTCTGTGTGGAGTTTGCATGTTCTCCCCGTGTCTGCGTGGGTTTCCTCCGGGGGCTCCGGTTTCCTCCCACAGTCCAAAGACCTGTAGGTCAGGTGAACCGGCCGTACTACATTGTCCCTAGATATGAATGTGAGTATGTCGGCCCTGTGTCATGGCCTGTCCAGGGTGTCTCCCCGCCTGCCACCCAGTGACTGCTGGGATAGGCTCCAGCATCCCGTGACCCTGAGAGCAGGATAAGCGGTTCAGATGATGGATGGATGGATGGATGGATGGATGGATGGATGGACCACACACTGAATCCACCTCAGAAAAGACGCTGGAGGTAAACCACAAACGTGAAATAAAAAAGATAAAATCTTACGACATGTAAAATTCAACCTTTATTAAACGGTAGATGGACTGCATTTATATACCACTTTTCTACCTACTGACCACTCACAGTGTATGTCTCACATTCACCCACACATTCACACACTGATGGAGGAGGCTGCCATGCAAGGCACCAGCCTGCTCATCAGGAGCACTTATGGGTTCAGTGTCTAGCTCAAGGACACTTCGACACACTCTCTGGATTTGCCGGGGATCGAACCAGTGACCTTCTGATTACTAGACGACCCGCTTTACCTCCTGAGCCATCCCACCATTCACTTTATCAGTGAAAGCTTAGCTAATAAAGGCTGAATTTTGCAGGAAGCCCTGTTAACTTGAAATTTAAAAGCTACTGCCGCAACAAATAAATTTAAAGTGTGTATCATCTTTTCAACACATTTCTGTGGAGCAAAAAAATGACAAAATTCTCAGAAGTCAAACACATTTTCCTTCTTGGAGGTAAAACCTCCAGATTTCATGCACAGTATCTTCAAAATAATAGCCTGTAATTTATTCAATAGCTTTTCTATTTATTTTATTATGCATTATATCTCAAACAATGACAAAAATCCTTCTCTATAAATGTGGGCACTCGTTGTTTTTAGTGTTGTTCGTCCAACACCTTCGCCGGACAGTTGAATCTTCTGAACCAGTTGCAATAAAACATAGAAACAGAAAACAGGCGTTTTGAAGCATGCTCACTAATCCAGTCAGAAAATCAAAGAAGGTTGAATCAGTTCATGTGGATACAATGTTTATAGGCAGATAGGTTTCACCACAGCGTGATGAAATGATACAATGTTTATTGACATGATACAATGTTGAAACGATACAATGTTTATTGAAATGTATCTGTCAACAAACATTGTATCCAGATGAACTGATTCAACTTTCTTTGATAAAAAGGTTGTTATTCGCCGCAGAACAAAAGCGATGAGAGAAAACACAAATGAATGTGTGTACCGCTTAAGTAAACCTAGAAAATGTTTGCTACTATGTTCCACATCAGTTGAATCAAACATAACTGAGAATGTTTTCTCAGAGATCAAACTGTCTTGTTTTAATCTGGCGATATGAGAACGCTCATGTGTTGTCAGGTGGTGTGGTGAGGCTTGACCTGCAGCGACGGGCACCTTACGACAGTACACACACTGAAATCCAATGTGTGTTAGTAGCATCCAGCAACAGACACACTGTCCGTGTGAACTGTACACGATAAGAAACCCACTAACACGAAATCTCTTCTTAGGTAATATCAGGGCGGATGGAGGCTGACTCTGGGTCAGGACTCACATGTTTCTGTCCCACCTGAGAGAGAAGGGTTATGCCCTCCTTATCTAAGCCATTAATGCACCCTGACTCGCCAGTGGACCTCGCCACTGGAGGAGCCATGTGCTCTTCCATGTGTGTCATCTGGACCAGTCAAAATATTCAAGAAGTGATTTCTGCTTAGAGGAACACAAGGTGTGTTTTTGGATGATGTCGGCTGTCTCATTCGGTTCACTGGAAAAGAAAAATCTTCAGCACAACTATTTCCTGTGTACCTGCACTTTGTAAAATTTGTGTGTGTGGGGGGGGGGGAGGTTGGATACAAGCCACTTAAAACAGATTGGCAAACAGAGGCAGATTGATAAAGATAAAATCTAATCAAAATACCAACTCCAAACCAGCAAACTACAGTTCTTCTCCTCTCACCTGAACACAGCACCCGCTCTCAGAGAACTAATTAAATGAGATGACATTTTACAACTTTTTTCGGCTTGCCCTGGTCTCTTTCTGTGATTCTCTGTCGACTGGCAGTTATTAAACGTGGACACAGTGTCCGCAGCTGAGATTGTGATATTGTGACAGTAAAATCTGGCATAAGTAGCGACTGTTTCATAATGTGTTCAGCAACTAGTCCATCAGATAATTCACCAAAGTGGGTCAGTGACTATTTCATCAACTCTCTGTTCTGACACAGATTCAGCTTTTCTACGTGGGTATATTATTTGGATGATACATGACTCGAGGTAATAGTAAGCACAATGAAACTTCTACTAAAACAAAACTTGTTTCTGGTTAAAAATCAATGCAGTTGACAAACTGTGTTAACACTATCCAGGCGGACAAACTGCGTTGGCCAAATGAAACTGAATGAAATTTGCTAAAGTTAGCCTGTTGTATGAAGCAGGGAATAGCCATCATTCTACCAGATACAGGCCTGTGTCCTTGCTTTCCCAGTTCTCTAAGGTCCTGGAAAAATTCTTCATTGATGAGTTGGACAATTTCATTGAGAAGCATAAGTTGTTGATCAACAGTCAGTATGGATTTAGAAACAAACATCTACAGCACTAGTAGCATTAATAGAAGGAATAACTAGTTGTAGAAAGAAGTATGCTGTGGGAATGTTTATGGATTTTTAAAAAAGCATTTGATACTATTAATCATTAAATATTACTCGATAAAATGGAAAGGTACCGTATCAGAGGGATTGTGCTGAATTGGGCGAAAAGCTATTTAGGAAACGGGCAACAATTTGTACAAATCAGTGACTATAAATCAACATTCAAGGATATTACTTGTGGAGTCCCACAGGGGTTAGTATTGGGGCCAAATTTGTTTATTTTTAATGTAAATTACATGTGTAAGGTTCAATAAATACAATGCCCTTACTTATAATTAAATAGTGCTACTCCTACTACTACTACTACTACTACTTTCGGCTGCTCCCGTTAGGGGGCGCCACAGCGGATCATCCGTTTCCATTTCTTCCTGTCTTCTGCATCTTCCTCTGTCACACCAGCCACTTGCATGTCTTCCCTCACCACATCCATAAACCTCCTCTTTGGCCGTCCTCTTTTCCTCTTCCCTAGGAGATCCATATTCAGCATCCTTCTCCCCTTATACCCAGCATCTCTCCTCCACACATGTCCAAGCCATCTCAAACGTGCCTCTCTTGCTTTTCAATCTCACTTCTCTTGCTTTGTCTCCAAACCATCCAACTTGAGCAGTCCCTCTAATAGAATCATTCTTAATCCTGTCCTTCATCGTCACTCCCAGTGAAAATCTTAGCATCTTCAACTCTGCCACCTCCAGCTCCACCTCCTGTCTTTTCATCAGTGCCACTGTCTCCAAACCATATAACATAGCTGGTCTCACAACCATCTTGTAAACCTTCCCTTTAACTCTTGCTGGCACCCTTCTGTCACAAGTCACTCCTGACACTCTTCTCCACCCACTCCAGCCTGCCTACACTCTCTTCTTCACCTCTCTTCTGCACACCCCGTTATTTTGGACAGTTGACCCCAAGTATTTAAACTCATATGCCTTCGTCACCTCCACTCCTTGCATCCTCACCATTCCACTGTTCTCCCTCTCATTCACACATATGTATTCCGTCTTGCTCCTACTGACTTTCATTCCTCTTCTCTCCAGTGCATACCTCCACCTCTCCAGGCTCTCCTCAACCTGCACCCTTCTCTCACTATAGATCACAATGTCATCCGCAAACATCATAGTCCACGGTGACTCCTGCCTGATCTCGTCCATCAAACTTTCCATCACCATTGCAAACAAGAAAGGGCTCAGAGCTGATCCTTGACATAATCCCACCTCCACCTTGAACCCATCTGTCATTCCAACCACACACCTCACCACTGTCACATTGCCCTCATACATATCCTCCTCCATACTTCCCTGCAACTCCCGACTTCCTCATACAATACCACACCTCCTCTCTCGGCACCCTGTCATATGCTTTCTCTAAATCCACAAAGAAACAATTTAGCTCCTTCTGGCCTTCTCTATACTTCTCCATCAACACTCTCAAAGCAAACATCACATCTGTGGTGCTCTTTCACGGCATGAAACCATACTGCTGCTCGCTGATTGTCACCTCTCCTCTTAACCTAGCTTCTATTACTCTTTCCCAAATCTTCATGCTGTGGCTGATCAACTTTATACCTCTGTAGTTGCTACAGTTCTGCACATCACCCTTGTTCTTGAAAATCGGGACCAGTATGCTTCTTCTCCACTCCTCAGGCATCCTCTCACTTTCCAAGACTGTGTTAAACAATCTAGTTAAAAACTCCACTGCCATCTCTCCTAAACATCTCCATGCCTCCACAGGTATGTCATCAGGACCAACTGCCTTTCCACTCTTCTTCGTCTTCATAGCTGCCCTCACTTCCTCCTTGCTAATCCACTGCACTTCCTGATTCACTATCCCTACATCATCCAACCTTCTCTCTCTCTCATTTTCTTCATTCATCAGCCCCTCAAAGTACTCCTTCCACCTTCTCAGCACACTCTCCTTACTTGTCAGCACATTTCCATCTCTATCCTTGATCGACCTAACTTTATGTACATCCTTCCCTCCTCGCTCCCTCTATTTATCCAATCGGCACCAGTCTTTTCTCCTTCCTTAGTGTCCAACCTCTCATACAACTCACCATACACCTTTTCCTTTAGCTTCACCACCTCTCTTCACCTTACGCTGCATCTCCTTGTACTCCTGTCTACTTTCTTCATCTCTCTGACTATCCCACTTCTTCTTTACCAACATCTTCTTCTGTATACTTTGCTGTACTTCCTCATTCCACCACCAAGTCTCCTTGTCTTCCTTCCTCTGTCCTGATGACACACCAAGTACCTTCCCAGCTGTCTCCCTCACTATTTCTGCAGTGGTTGTCCAGCCATCTGGCAACTCTTCACTACCACCCAGTGCCTGTCTTAACTCCTGCCTGAGCTCCACACACAGTCTTCCTTCTTCAACTTCCACCATTTGATCTTCGGCTGTGTCTTCACTCTCTTCCTCTTCTTGGTCTCCAAAGTCATCCTACAGACCACCATCCGATGCTGCCTAGCCACGTTCTCCGCTGTCACCACCTTGCAGTCTCCAATCCCTTTCAGATCGTGCCTTCTACATGAGATATAGTCCACCTGTGTGCACTTTCCTCCACTCTTGTACGTCACCCTGTGTTCCTCCCTCTTCTTGAAATATGTATTCACCACAGCCATGTCCATCCTTTTTACAAAATCCACCACCATCTGTCCTTCCACATTTCTCTCCTTGACACCATACTTACCCATCACCTCGTCATCACTTCTGTTCCCTTCACCAACATGTCCATTGAAGTCCACTCCAATCACCACTCTCTCGTCCTTGGGTACCCTCTCCACAACGCCATCCAACTCACTCCAGAATTCTTCTTTCTCATCCATCTCACACCCAACTTGCGGGGCATATGCGCTGATAACATTCAGCAATACACCTTCGATTTCCGGCTTCATACTCATCACTCTGTCTGACACTCTCTTCACCTCCAGCACACTCTTGACATACACTTCCTTCAGAATTACCCCTACCCCATTACTCCTCCCATTCGCACCATGGCAGGGGAGTTTGAACCCACCTCAGATACTCCTGGCCTTACTCCCCTTCCACCTGGTCTCTTGCACACACAGTATGCCTACCTTTCTTCTTTCCATCATATCAGCCAGCTCTCTCCCTTTACCAGTCATAGTGCCAACATTCAAAATTCTGACTCTCACCTCCACACGCCTACCCTCCCTGCTCTCTCGCTGCCTCTGGACATGCCTTCTCCTTCTCCTTCTCCCTCACACAACAGTAGCATAGTTTCCACTGGTATTCTGCTGGCCAACAGTAGCCATGGTGGTCGTTGGTAACCCGGGCCTCAACTGATGCAGTATGGAAATCTGTTTTATGATCTGCATATTTGATTTGGCAAAGGTTTTATGCCGGATGCCCTTCCTGACGCAGTCCCCCCTCCCCATTTATCAGGGCTTGGGGCCGCCACTAAGAATGTACTGGCTTGTGCATCCTCAGTGGCTGGATTATATAATTTATTTTGATCATTGCTCAAAATCAGCTCAATTATTATTATTATTAGGTGTACTTCTCTCTCTCTTTCCAGAGTGACAGTTTGATGAAATTATTGATCAGCGCTCATCTCATCAACAACCCGATATAATCAGATATGGACAAACAGGGATTAAAGAAGTTATTCATATGTGTGTGTGTGTGTAAGCATTGTGACATTTTCGCTGCATTGCGTCATGTCATGTCATGTCATGTCATGTCATGTCGTGTGTGTTTCTGTCTATATAAACATGTTACTGGTTGGGTCTTCATGGAGGCAGTTGACATGGTAACTTGATAACTAGAAGTGACAGTATATTGTATTTGTTTTATGTTAGAAATACAACTTATAACTGTACATCTTTTTTTGTAAAAAGGCTCTAATGGTAGTTTTTGCCATTTAGTGTATTGCAACGATAATTGATTAATTTTTGTTGTATGATGTGCTGATGATCAATGCACTAATGTAACCAATGAAGATTAATTCATCCATCCATCCATTATCCAAACCACTTATCCTGCTCTCAGGGTTGCGGTGATGCTGGAGCCTATCCCAGTAGTCACTGGGCGGCAGACACCCTGGACAGGCCGCCAGGCCATCACAGAGGACCCACACACACACACTCACACACACACACACACACACACACACACACACACACACACACACACACACACACACACACACACACACACACACACACACACACACACACACACACACACCTCGGGGACAATTTAGTACGACCGATTCACCTGACCTACATGTCAGGGAGGAAACCGGAGCACCCGGAGGAAACTCACGCAGACACGGGGAGAACATGCAAACTCCACACAGAGGATGACCCGGGACGACCCCCAAGGTTGGATTACCCCAGGGCTCGAATCCAGCATCTTCTTGCTGTGAGGCGACCGCGCTAACCATACCAGATCGGTCGAGACTCCATACCAGATTGGTCAAGGCCCGGGTTAACAATGACTGCCATCAGTGCTGTGCCCTCACAGGGTGCAATGGAAACTACCCTGCTCAAAAAAATAAAGGGAACACCTAAAAACACAATATAGACCTCGATGAATGAAATATTTCAGCTGAAAATCTTTATTTATTAGACAGAGGAATGTGTTTAGAGCAAAATAACCTAAGAATGATCAATGGAAATCAAAATCATTAGCCCATTAAGGTCTGGATTCAGAATCATACTCAAAATCAAAGTGGAAAATGAGAACATAAGCTGATCCAACTTCTGTGGAAATTCTTCAAGACAACGTCTGGGCATGCTCCTGGTGAGACGACGGATGGTCTCCTGAGGGATCTCCTCCCAGACCTGGATCAGGGCATCGGTCAACTCCTGGACAGTCTGTGGTGCGACATCGCGTTGGCAGATGGTACAGACATGATGTCCCAGAGGTGCTCGATTGGATTCAGGTCTGGGGAACGTGCAGGCCGGTCCATAGCATCAATGCCCTCGACATACAGGAACTGCTGACACACTCTGGCCACATGAGGACGAGCATTGTCATGCATGAGCAGGAACCCAGGGCCCACTGCACCAGCACATGGTCTGACAATGGGTCTGAGGATCTCATCCCGGTACCTAATGGCAGTCATGGTACCTCTGGCTAGCACGTAGAGGTCTGTGCGGCCCTCCAAGGATATGCCTCCCCAGACCATCACTGACCCACCGCCAAACCGGTCATGCTGGAGGATGTTGCAGGCAGCAGAACGTTCTCCACAGCGTCTCCAGACTCTCTCACGTCTGTCACATGTGTTCAGTGTGAACCTGCTCTCATCTGTGAAGAGCACAGGGCGCCGATGGCGAATCTGCCAACCAAGATGTTCTCTGGCAAAGGTCAATCGGGCTGCATGGTGTTGGGCTGTGAGCACAGGCCCCAATTGTGGACGTCGGGCCCTCATACCATCCTCATGCATTCTGTTTCTCACTGTTTGAGCAGAAACCTGCACATTAGTGGCCTGTTGAAGGTCGTTTTGTAGGGCTCCGGCAGTGCTCCTCCTGTTCCTCCTTGCACAAAGGACCAGATAGCGGTCCTGCTGTGGGGTTGTTGTCCTCCTGCGGCCCCCTCCACATCTCCTGGTGTACTGGCCTGTCTCCTGGTACCTCCTCCATGCTCTGGACACTGTGCTGGGAGACACATCAAATCTTCTTGCCACAGCACGCATTGATGTGCCATCCTGGATGAGCTGCACTACCTGAGCAACTTCTGTAGGTTGCAGATACCGCCTCATGCCACCTCTGGTGGTGAGGGCACTAGCAAAATGAAAAACTAACCAAAGATCGGCCAGAAAAGATGAGGACAGGCAAATGGTCTGTGGCCACCACCTGCAAATCCATTCCTTTTATAGGGGTTGTCTTGCAAATTGTCTAATTTCCACCTGGTGGAAATTAGACAATTTACCAACTGGTGAAATTGAGTCACAAATCAGTGTTGCTTCCTAACTGGACAGGTTGATATCTCAAAAGTGTGATTGACTTGGAGCTACATTGCATTGCTTATGTGTTCCCTTTATTTTTTTGAGCAGTGTATAAAATCTGCTGTGGTGGCGCCTGAGAAACAGGGAATAAGCAGAAAGAAGAAGAACTGTTGCTGGTGTCTCATCTGTCATGACATTATAACATTTGCTGAATTGATCAGCCACAGCATGAAGATATGGGAAAGAGTAATGGAAGCTAGGTTAAGAGGAGAGGTGATGATCAGCGAGCAGCAGTACGGTTTCATGCCATGAAAGAGCACCACAGATGTGATGTTTGCTTTGAGAATGTTGATGGAGAAGTTTTGAGAAGGCCGGAAGGAGTTGAATTGTGTCTTTGTGGATTTAGAGAAAGCATATGACAGGGTGCCGAGAGAGGAGGTGTGGTATTGTATGAGGAAGTCAGAAGTTGCTTAGAAAGGTGCAGGATATGTATGAGTGAAGTGTGACAGTGGTGAGGTGTGCGGTTGGAATGACAGATGGGTTCAAGGTGGAGGTGGGATTACATCAAGGATCGGCTCTGAGCCCTTTCTTGTTTGCAATGTGATGGACAGGTTGAGGGACGAGATCAGGCAGGAGTCTCCATGGACTATGATGTTCATGGATGACATTGTGATCTGTAGCGAGAGAAGGGAGCAGGTTGAGGAGAGCCTGGAGAGGTGGAGGTATGCACTGGAGAGAAGAGGAATGAAAGTCAGTAGGAGCAAGACGGAATACCTATGTGTGAACGAGAGGGAGGACAGTGGAATGGTGAGGATGCAAGGAGTGGAGGTGATGAAGGTGGATGAGTTTAAATACTTGGGGTCAACTGTCCAAAGTAACGGGGAGTGCAGAAGAGAGGTGAAGAAGAGAGTGCAGGCAGGGTGGAGTGGGTGGAGAAGAGTGTCAGGAGTGATGTATGACAGAAGGGTAGCAGCAAGAGTTAAAGGGAAGGTTTACAAGATGGTTGTGAGACCAGCTATGTTGTATGGTTTAGAGACGGTGGCACTGATGAAGAGACAGGAGGCGGAGCTGGAGGTGGCAGAGTTGAAGGTGCTAAGTTTTTCACTGGGAGTGACGAAGGACAGGATTAGGAAGGAGTATATTAGAGGGACAGCTCAGGTTGGATGGTTTGGAGACAAAGCAAGAGAGACAAGATGGAGATGGTTTGGACATGTGAGGAGGAGAGATGCTGGGTATACTGGGAGAAGGATGCTGAATATGGAGCTGCCAGGGAAGAGGAGAAGAGGAAGGCCGAAGAGGAGGGTTATGGATGTGGTGAGGGAGGACATGCAGGTGGCTGGTGTGACAGAGGAAGATGCAGAGGACAGGAAGAGGTGGAAACAGATGATCCGCTGTGGCGCCCCCTAACGGGAGCAGACGGAAGCAGCAGCAGCAGCAGCAGCAGTAGTAGTAGTAGTAGTAGTTGTTGTTGTTAGCTCGCTAACTAGTAAGATGTTGCTAGGCAACTATTCCAAAACAGACCAACTGACAGACTGATGATGACGCTTCATTGACTGTCCAATCAAATCAGAGTATAAGATGATGTCATTTATTACCAGAATCTGATTGGTTTTCTGAAACGGTTTAAGAGTCTCTCAAGGGGCTTTAGTCAACGGTTCTAGCATTTTGGGGAACTTTACATTCACCAGCTCTCTGTTAAAAAGTACTTTGGGCTTGAGAAGTTTTTCATTAGACTAGATTCTTAACTTGTCGCTGAACGGCAGAACTCAGCAACGAGGTACAAGTTACTCGTTGGCCCCTTTAAAAGCGGGGTGTTAGCCAGGGTGCTTTTAATAGCGCCGCAGTAAAATGGAGCAGCAGCTCGGTGGTTCGGCGTGCTGAAGTTGGCCCTTGTGGTTTGCCAGAAGGTGTGTAGCCTATTTGGAACAAGTCGACTCAAGCGTGATCACACAGATGGCGCTGCTGCCAGCCGGGGGTTCGCGCGGGAGGAGCTCGCGTACGTGACGGGCCGGCGCCAGGTTCGACCGGACCTGTCACGTTTTGGCTGCGCTCCCGTCGGCCCTCGTCTCGTCTCCCTCTCCATGCTGCTCTATGGAGAAGGCGAGAGAGCGTGTCGAAAGTGGGTCAGAGAGAAAGCCGTACCGGCCTGCTGGCCTGGCGGGCGCCGTGCCCTCAGGCCGGCGGGTCACGCCACCGCCACGTGATCTGTCAGGAAACGCGACTGGCCAATCGCCGCCTTTCAGTCTTATTGCGTAATCGAGTACTGGTAGAAACGGAATATCTGTACTTTGCGCTTCGTTGCTTCCCTCTGCCGTCTGTGCTCAGCTGCCCTTACTAAGGTTAAGATTTGTCTATCAGGTTTATTTGAGTATAAAAATATATTAACTAAAAAAATTACCTAAAATTGTGCAATCTTCAGGACTAAATTGGCCCACTTTTTACTCTTAAGTGTACTTACGTTTAACCAGACAGAAATATATATTTTTCGGTGATTGACAAAAACAATAAAAGTGAGTGAACCCCCCCCCCAAAACAAAAAGTATTCAGCAAATCTAAAAGTAAAAGTAACGTTTAAGTATATTAATCTGATGCAAGTACGACAAACGTCAGATGAAAGTACACGTGCCATATTTTTAGTTTAAAAGAGGTATACGGAAGTAAACTAGCTTTTTCTAAGGAGATTGTTAATGCAACTTGGTTGATTGATTGATTGATTGATTGATTGATTGATTGATTGATTGATTGATTGATTGATTGATTGATTGATTGGTCGGTTGATTGGTTGGTCGGTCGGTTGGTTGGTCGGTTGGTTGGTCGGTTGGTTGGTTGATCCTCTTTCGTAAACAGCTGACTTCAAGTCAACCCAAGTGGAAACCCTTTTATGAGGTACTTTTACTTTTAAAGAATACCATTGTGTTCAAAGGGAAAGTAAATGAAGACTGAATATAACTCGATAAATATTATGTTATACTAATGTAATGATTACCTATAAATTACAACAACACAGTTATTAACATCTTCAGCCGTCCACTAATGGTAAGTGTGTTATAAGAGCTTATAAGCGTTACCTGTTTATGAATCACCACAGCTCCTCGTTGTTTTTTTAAGTGTTATTTTTTATTTAATTAAACAGCACGAGACAGGAAGCAGTCACAGTATTGTGTGTAAGCATGTAAGACACAGAAGGAAAAATAAGTTTATGAAACGTTTATTCTAATGGATTTCTCCTTCAGTCTTTTGAGAGACCTGCAATATATAGTAGAAGGTGAATCTGATCCCTTTCCATTTGTAAATATGAAGATATTAACCCACAATAATAACACCATTAACCTGAAATAAATATAAAGATATTAACCCACAATCACATCATTAACCTGAAATAAATATAAAGATATTAACCCACAATAACATCATTAACCTGAAATAAATATGACGATATTAACCCACAATAACATCATTAACCTGAAATAAATATGACGATGTTAACCCACAATAACATCATTAACCTGAAATAAATATGAAGATATTGACCCACAATAACATCATTAACCTGAAATAAATATGACGATATTAACCCACAATAACATCATTAACCTGAAATAAATATAAAGATATTAACCCACAATAACAACATAATTAACCTGAAATAAATATAAAGACATTAACCCACAATAATCTCATTAACCTGAAATAAATATAAAGATATTAACCCACAATAACATCATTAACCTGAAATAAATATAAAGATATTAACCCACAACGATAACATTATTAACTCGACGTAACAGCCATGTAAAGACGGAAATGTGAGCAGTGAATTGCTTTTTAAGGGGCAGCATGAAATCAAAATGTGGGGGGAGAGTAGTCTGAATTAGGTTGAGGGGGCAGCATGAAATCAAAATGTGGGGGGAGAGTAGTCTGAATTAGGTTGGGGAGCGTTGCTCCATCTCATCCATCGCGCTCACTCCGCAAGCCGTGAGCGGTTCCAAGCCAGTGAACGGACACATCCGCCAGGCGGCGCTGCGAATTGGCGCCGACCGGTTTCTCCTGTGAATTTCAGATCACGTGGGCCCTCATTTGCTGTGCACTCACTCACCCGCATCAGGTGATGCCCTGCAAGGGCAGCGATTGGCTCTTGTCTCAGACCTTCCCAGAGGCGATTGGTGGAGTGATTAGACACTCGGCATGTGACCTCTACGATGAGCTTCCGCCCACACAAGGAAGTAGAGAGACTCCGCGGTATATATACCCCTCCTTGTACACGAGTAATGTTAGTCATGGGTTGTC
>NW_026611080.1:122500-130868 GCF_029633865.1 Lampris incognitus
GTCCCCAGACAGCGGGAGAAACACCACCGACCAGCCTGCGGGACCAGAATAGAATCAGCAACCATAACACAAAGCGGGCCGCCTGACCCACAAGCCGTCCTCCCTCCTCGCTAGGCGGCGCGTTCTGACGCACACCCTCGGACCTTTTAAAGTCACCCGGTTCCTCACTAATTACTCCCACGTTCAGGTTTATAAAAAAGAGGAAAACCCGGATCCATAATGAACCGGATTCATGGAAAGTCGCCGTCGGTGATGTAAAGTCACCTTTCTTTACATTTCCTTCCTCTTTCCCCCCACTTCTCGCAGCACCGTGGTCACGTGGCGTGTTTCTCTGCGTCCACTATAGGACCACTCCAGGTTTTAGGAGGTCTGCAGATTTTGTCCCGCCAGCCAAAAGTTAAAGTCAAGGAGGCATTGCCCGCCCTACATAGCAGCTCAAATATAGCTCCGCCAATTAAGGCCAGCTCTCCTACGCTGCTCGACCACGTGGCGCAGATCTCCGTAAGTGCGGGTCGTGACAGATTTAAAGCATGGCTGCCTTATCCATCGCCCCACAGCGGAACATGCAAGTACCTCGTCCGCAGGTCAGTTCGGGTGTGATCGGCTCGGTTGGGAGAGCCTGGTCTGCCCCGTCCGGTGGTGGGCCCGCCCGGGGCCCCCTGGCTGGAGCTGCGGCCGAGGCGGAAACGCCGAGGGCGGTCTGACAGGACGCGGGAGCGGGGCAGGCGTTCGTTCCTCCGGACGGTGATTTATTTTAATTTTGTTGAGCCTGGAATTAAACATTTGTGTTGGTTTGCAAATTTTGATTTCTAACTAATTAGTGTCACAACTTCAGTTGAAATTGGCCCAATGCATCGGTTGAGGGACTTAAAGAAGAGTGGAGGCTCTCTGAGGCCCCTCTCGCCCCTCTCGGAGGCCCCCCCCTCACCCCTTACAAAAGGTGCAAAATGGTTTAGTCCGCCCCTCGCGAGCGTCTCTCAATGCAGCTCATCTAGTCCTGTCGCGAGGACTGCTGATACAAGCACGAGCAGTCATTGTTTTTCCCCAGTCACTGCAAGACAGTTAAGTTAGGTTAAATTAGGCTAAGTTAGGTTAAGTTAGGCTGTTAGGTTAAGTTAGGCTAAGTTAGGTTAAGTTAGGCTGTTAGGTTAAGTTAGGCTAAGTTAGGTTAAGTTAGTCTAAGTTAGGTTAAGTTAGGCTAAGTTAGGTTAAGTTAGGCTGTTAGGTTAAGTTAGGCTGTTAGGTTAAGTTAGGCTAAGTTAGGTTAAGTTAGGCTGTTAGGTTAAGTTAGGCTACGTTAGGTTAACTTAGGCTAAATTAGGCTAAGTTAGGCTAAGTTAGGTTAAGTTAGGCTAAGTTAGGTTAAGTTAGGCTGTTAGGTTAAGTTAGGCTAAGTTAGGCTAAGTTAGGTTAAGTTAGGCTGTTAGGTTAAGTTAGGTTAAGTTAGGCTAAGTTAGGCTGTTAGGTTAAGTTAGGCTGTTAGGTTAAGTTAGGCTAAGTTAGGTTAAGTTAGGCTAAATTAGATTAAGTTAGGCTAAATTAGGTTAAGTTAGGCTAAGTTAGGTTAAGTTAGGCTAAATTAGATTAAGTTAGGCTAAATTACATTAAATTAGATTAATTTAGGCTAAGCGAGGCTAAGTTAGGTTAAGTGAGGCTAAGTTAGGTTAAGTAAGGCTAAGTTAGGTTAAGTTAGGTTAGGTTAAGTTAGGTTTAGTTAGGTTAAGTTAGGTTTAGTTAGGCTGTTAGGTTAAGTTAGGCTAAGTTAGGTTAAGTAAGGCTAAATTAGGTTAAGTAAGGCTAAGTTAGGTTAAGTTAGGTTAGGTTAAGTTAGGTTTAGTTAGGTTAAGTTAGGTTAAGTTAGGCTAAGTTAGGCTAAATTAGGTTAAGTTAGGTTAGGTTAAGTTAGGTTTAGTTAGGCTAAGTTAGGTTAAGTTAGGTTTCGTTAGGCTGTTAGGTTAAATTAGGCTAAGTTAGGTTAAATTAGGTTAAGTTAGGTTAGGTTAAGTTAGGTTAATTAACTGTGATTGTAAATAATATACAGTGTGCTAGAACTCAAAAAAGTGATGCGTGAGAGACAAAAGAGGAAAGGGGCCCACAGAGACTGCTTATGTATAGGGCCCAGAATTTTGTGCTACACCCCTGTGTGTTAGTTCGGTTACGTGTGTTCTTGTAGTTTTTTGTCTTTGTGTTGTACTGCTTTGGTCTGGGGGGGAAGCGGCGTTTCGTTTCGTTCCACGTACGCAAGTGCATGAAGTGAAATGACAAAGTGCTCCTGGTTCCTGACAGGTCAGTTGTGTTTCTTTACAGAGGGGCAGATGGAGGTGAGAGATCACGGGCTTGTGCACGAGCAGGGGGGACATGACCGAACCCGGCTCGGGTGAGAATCTGAATTTCCATGTGCACGTCTCAGAGGAACACTGCTGTCAGATGGCATGTACTATATTCAGACAATTCTGCCACTTTATACGCCCGTATCAATGACATCACAGCTCCATGTGCAAAAGACGTGGCTGGAGAGAGAGAGAGAGAGAGAGAGAGAGAGAGAGAGAGAGAGAGAGAGACCCCCCGCTAAGGGTGCCTTTCTCCCTCCCTCGCTCGCTCTCTCTCTCTCTCTTTGCCGCTCTCATTCTCCCTTTCTTTACCATAGCTGCCAAAGGAGGAGTACAGTAATTACAGCCTGTCTCTGACTCACACTGGCCTGCAGCCCGATGAGGGGGTTCTGAGGGAGCGGCCCCCCGAACAGAAAGCAGAGACACGCTGGTGGTGGTCGGGGTGCTGGCGGGGGGGCGGGGGAGGGGGGGTGGACGCAAACTGGGGGAAGGACAAAAAATGAGAGGGTGATGGAGGGTAGGGATGGCGAAGAGCGGAGGAGTGAGGTAGAAAATGGGCAGAGGAGATGAAGGGATGACGGGATGGGGGCGAGCGAGCAGGATGGCAGAGGGAGGGGAGGGGGGAGGGGGGGAGGGAGGGGTAAGCTTCCGACAAAAGGAAGTGGGAGACGGTCCAGTAAAACGCATACTGAGCGAGCGAGCGAGCGAGCGAGCGACAATATGACATCGGGGGTTGCGAGCGGTAAGAGACGGTCACAGCCGTAACAGCGTTACGCTGTTGGGTGCCAGGTTTTGTGAACTGCTCTTGGAAGGGTACACCGCCGCTTGTTTCGGGATGTAATCCCAAATTAAACCGGCGAGGTGCAAATTTGCCTGCAAATCCGCGCGTTCCAGCACCTCACCCCCGTGCACATGTACGCGCAATTAGCAGCGTTCGCACACACACGCACGCACACGCATGCGGGCCGACACACAAATGTGTTTGCGAACACTGTTAAAATACCTGCCAGCGTGAATCATGACGGAACCGGCGGAAGACCACGGCGGCTGAGATGTACCCCTCCGCTGGTTGTCGCCTGCACACAAACGCAAAGCGTGTGTTCGGCGAGTAATCACACCCGCAGGTACAGGAAGGGAAAGCTGAGAAGGCAGAAGGAGATAAAAGGGGTGGAGTGGCGGGAGGGAGGGGGGGGGAGGGGGGGTGAAAGGCAGAATGTGGCAGAACGAGTGAAGGGGAGCCAGAGTCCTCGGCCCTCTTGTCTCGATGGCTAGCGGCCTTGAAACCTGCCGGCTCCAAATGGCCCGTTTGGCACGCGGATGACAGCGATGTGTGCAGCCGGGCCTCGGCGCCACGTCGCCGTTTACGTCCATCCAGACAGCTGCGGCCCCCCCGCGAGGAGCCCAGGCGACACGATAAGCCCGGAAACCGACCGACCGAGAGAACGAGGGGGAGGGAGGGCGGCGTCACAAATACAACACAGTCATGTGTGATGGTTTGTGATAAAACATGATTCTGGGGGTGGGGGGGTTGTTTTGTTTGTTTTTGCACATTTAATCTTCATTGATTACATTAGGCAGCACGGTGGCAGAGTGGTTAGCGTGGCCGCCTCACAGCAAGAAGGTCCTGGGTTCGAGTCCACCATTGGGGGGTCGTCCTCCGTGTGGAGTGTGCATGTTCTCCCCGTGTCTGCCTGGGTTTGCTCCGGTTTCCTCCCACAGTCCAAAGACATGTAGGTCAGGTGACTCCGCCATACTTAACTGTCCCTAGGTGTGAATGTGTGTGTGTGTGTGGGTCCTCTGTGGTGGCCTGGCGGCCTGTCCAGGGTGTCTCCCCGCCTGCCGCCCAGGGACTACTGGGATAGGCTCCAGCATCACCGCAACCCTGAGAGCAGGATAAGTGGTTTGGATAATGGATGGATGGATGAATTAATCTACATTGGTTACATTAGTGATCACATGACATTACTTTATTGATTACATTAGTGCACTGATCATCGGCACATCATACAACAAAAATTCATCAATTATCGTTGCAATACACTAAATGGCAAAAACTACCATTAGAGCCTTTTTATAAAAAAAGATGTACAGTTATAAGTTGTATTTCTAACATAAAACAAATACAATATACTGTCACTTCTAGTTATCAAGTTACCATGTCAACTGCCTCCATGAAGACCCAACCAGTAGCACATTTAGACAGACAGAAACACACATGACATGACATGACATGACATGACATGACATGACGTGACATGACATGACATGATATGACGTGACATGACATGACATGACATGACATGATATGACATGACGTGACATGACATGATATGACGTGACATGACATGACATGACATGACATGACGTGACATGACATGACGTGACATGACATGGACATGATATGAAATGACGTGACATGACGCAATGCAGCGAAAATGTCACAATTCTTACACACACACACACACACACACACACACACACACACACACACACACCAATAACTTCTTTAATTCCTGTTTGTCCATATCTGATTATATCGGGTTGTTGATGAGATGAGTGCCGATCAATAATTTCACCAAACTGTCACCCTGGAAAGAGAGAAAGAAGTACACCTAATAATAACAATAATTGAGCTGATTTTGAGCAATGATCAAAATAAGTTATATAATCCAGCCACTGAGGATGCACAAGCCAGTACATTCTTAGTGGCGGCCCCAAGCCCGGATAAATGGGGAGGGGGGACTGCGTCAGGAAGGGCATCCGGCATAAAACCTTTGCCAAATCAAATATGCAGATCATAAAACAGATTTCCATACCAGATCGGTCGAGGCCCGGGTTACCAAACACCGCCATCGGTACTGCTGGCCCCAGAATACCAGTGGAAACTGTGCTACTACTGGGTGATGGAGAAACAGAGGGGGAAGGCATGTCCGGAGGCAGCGAGAGAGGAGGAAGGGTAGGAGTGTGGAGGTGAGAGTCGGGACTTTGAATGTTGGCACTACGACTGGTGAAGGGAGAGAGCTGGCTGATATGGTGGAAAAGAAGAAAGGTAGGAATACTGTGTGTGCAAGAGACCAGGTGGAAGGGGAGTAAGGCCAGGAGTATCGGAGGTGGGTTCAAACTCCCCTACCATGGTGCGAATGGGAGGAGAAATGGGGTAGGGGTCATTCTGAAGGAGAGGAATGTGGAAGGACAGACAGGGATGGATTTTGCGATAAGGATGGAAATGGCTGTGGTGAATACATATTTCAAGAAGAGGGAGGAATACAGGGTGACGTACAAGAGTGGAGGAAAGTGCACGCAGGTGGACTATATCTTACGTAGGAGGCACGATCTGAAAGGGATTGGAGACTGCAAGGTGGTGACAGCGGAGAACGTAGCTAGGCAGCATCGGATGGTGGTCTGTAGGATGACTTTGGAGACCAAAAAGAGGAAGAGAGTGAAGACACAGCCGAAGATCAAATGGTGGAAGTTGAAGAAGGAAGACTGTGTGTGGAGCTCAGGCAGGAGTTAAGACAGACACTGGGTGGTAGTGAAGAGTTGCTGGATGGCTGGACAACCACTGCAGAAATAGTGAGGGAGACAGCTAGGAAGGTACTTGGTGTGTCATCAGGACAGAGGAAGGAAGACAAGGAGACTTGGTGGTGGAATGAGGAAGTACAGCAAAGTATACAGAGGAAGAGGTTGGCAAAGAAGAAGTGGGATAGTCAGAGAGATGAAGAAAGTAGACAGGAGTACAAGGAGATGCAGCGTAAAGTGAAGAGAGGTGGTGAAGCTAAAGGAAAAGGTGTATGGTGAGTTGTATGACAGGTTGGACACTAAGGAAGGAGAAAAGGACTTGTGCCGATTGGCTAGACAGAGGGACCAAGCTGCAAAGGATGTGCAGCAAGTTAGGGCGATCAAGGATAGAGATGGAAATGTGCTGACAAGTAAGGAGAGTGTGCTGAGAAGGTGGAGGAGTACTTTGAGGGGCTGATGAAGGAAGAAAATGAGAGAGAGAGAAGGTTGGATGATGTGGGGATAGTGAATCAGGAAGTTCAGTGGATTAACAAGGAGGAAGTGAAGGCAGCTATGAAGAGGATGAAGAGTGGAAAGGCGGTTGGTCCTGATGGCATACCTGTGGAGGCATGGAGATGTTTAGGAGAGATGGCAGTGGAGTTTTTAACTAAATTGTTTAACACAATCCTGGGAAGTGAGAGGATGCCTGAGGAGTGGAGAAGAAGCACACTGGTACCGATTTTCAAGAACAAGGGCGATGTGCAGAACTGTAACAACTACAGAGGTATAAAGTCGATCAGCCGCAGCATGAAGATTTGGGAAAGAGTAATAGAAGCTAGGTTAAGAGGAGAGGTGACGATCAGCGAGCAGCAGTATGGTTTCATGCCGTGAAAGAGCAGCACAGATGTGATGTTTGCTTTGAGAATGTTGATGGAGAAGTATAGAGGAGGCCAGAAGGAGTTACATTGTGTCTTTGTGGATTTAGAGAAAGCATATGACAGGGTGCCGAGAGAGGAGGTGTGGTATTGTATGTGGAAGTCAGGAGTTGCAGAGAAGTATGTAGGGGTGGTGCAGGATATGTATGAGGGAAAGTGTGACAGTGGTGAGGTGTGTAGTTGGAATGACAGATGGGTTCAAGGTGGAGGTGGGATTACATCAAGGATCGGCTCTGAGCCCTTTCTTGTTTGCAACGGTGATGGACAGGTTGAAGGACAAGATCAAGCAGGAGTCTCCATGGACGATGATGTTCACAGATGACATTGTGATCTGTAGCGAGAGTAGGGGGCAGGTTGGGGAGAGCCTGGAGAGGTGGAGGTATGCACTGGAGAGAAGAGGAATGAAAGTCAGTAGGAGCAAGATGGAATACCTATGTGTGAATGAGAGGGGAGAACAGTGGAATGGTGAGGGTGCAAGGAGTGGAGGTGATGAAGGTGGATGAGTTTAAGTACTTGGGGCCAACTGTCCAAAGTAACGGGGAGTGCAGAAGAGGGGTGAAGAAGAGAGTGCAGGCAGGGTGGAGTGGGTGGAGAAGAGTGTCAGGAGTGATGTGCGACAGAAGGGTACCAGCAAGAGTTAAAGGGAAGGTTTACAAGATGGTTGTGAGACCAGCTATGTTATATGGTTTGGAGACAGTGGCACTGATGAAAAGACAGGAGGAGGAGGTGGAGGTGGCAGAGATGAAGATGATAAGATTTTCATTGGGAGTGATGAAGAAGGACAGGATTAGGAACGAGTATATTAGAGGGACAGCTCAGGTTGGCACGGTTTGGAGACAAATCAAGAGAGGCAAGATGGAGATGGCTTGGACATGTGTGGAGGAGAGATGCTGGGTATATTGGGAGAAGGATGCTGAATATGGAGCTGCCAGGGAAGAGGAGAAGAGGAAGGCCAAGAGGAGGTGTATGGATGTGGTGAGGGAGGACATGCAGGTGGCTGGTGTGACAGAGGAAGATGCAGAGGACAGGAAGAGATGGAAACAGATGATCTGTTGTGGCGCCCCCTAACGGGAGCAGCCGAAAGGGGACAATCAAAATAAGTCAAATGAGTAGAAAGGAGAATTTGTCCATGCTAGGTGATATATATTTGTGTGTGTGTGTGTGTGTGTGTGTGTGTGTGTGTGTGAGAGAGAGAGAGAGAGATGAGAGAGAGAGAGAGAGAGAGAGAGAGAGAGAGAGAGAGAGAGAGAGAGAGAGTTGGCAGAACCCTTCATTGAAGAGACTTTGTTCTGCTTTTTCTACATTTTGACTGTACATTCTTCTGCACACACATATGAAGATACAGACAATGACAGCGAGACAGAAACACACACACACACGCACACACACGCACACGCACACACACACACGCCTCTGAATGAATGTGTACTCAACAAATGGAAGCTGCAGCAGGCTCAAGGTCTCTGTCAACGTGTGGGCAAAGACTGGGAGCGCCTGGACAGAAAGGCGGTGCGGCGCCTCCGTGCAGGTTTGTTTCTGCGTGCGCGTGTGTATGTGCGCGCGCGCGCGTGTGTGTCTGTGTTTTAAGAGACGTTCAGCACGCTC
>NW_026611080.1:131068-191340 GCF_029633865.1 Lampris incognitus
TCTGAAAGGAGTTCACAGTCTCAATTTTAGTCAAGCGCCACTGCTCCGGGGCTCTCTGTGTGTAATCGCCATACTGCTACCTTAACCCGGTGGCGGTCCGACGGTAGAATAGCTCCACAGGGCCACTCTCTGTAAGGAATACCGCAACGATCTTGAATGTAATCCATCTTCGGGCCGAACGTGAATCAAGTAAATGCTGCCACCAAGCCAGTTTAATGTAAAGGTGTCAATGAGTCACAAATGGGGGAGGTTGAGTAGTAGTAACCTTTTTTTCCTGAGGCGAAAACCAACACGAGAAAGAGAGAGAAAGAGAGGGAGAGGGAGAGGGAGAGGGAGAGGGAGAGGGAGAGGGAACAAAGAACTTCCAGGGCACAGGGTTAGTATATCAACCAATAACAAATAACACTCCTGGCATAATGTTAAACAGACCCAGGACCCATCCCGGACCCAATTGACTGTATAAAACATGGATCCAAACCCATAGGTATCCTGGTCGGGTCTCGGGGTTTGGGTGGACCCGTGAAGACCTCTACTCCGCAGCTGAGGTTCTGGATGGTTCCCTGCCAGCCATACCTCTCATTTCTTCGGTTGTATTCCCCGGCTTGAATAAATACGGTTGGATTATGTGGCAGCCAAAACACTGTGAAATGGTTTCTCGTCCATAAAATCCTCTGCACTCATATTTTGGGATGCCATATTCACTGCTGGAAACGTAGTTCGTTTGCAAGAAAGTTTTGTTTTTGAGTGCATCTGGAGCACGCCCCCGGAAGAGGCACAGGCGGAGACTAGAAATCCAGGCTGAACTTGTCCGTAGTTCTTCCTTGTCACCCGCTACGTCACCGACACATCAAATGATGACACTGGTGCCGGGAGGACAGATTTTGCAACTACGTCCCAGAGACACAGAGAACACTCACAGCAACTGCAGGCGTTTTTCACACTACACCCCAATATAGACGGAGATGAGGGGGGGAAATCAGCAAAGTCGTCCCTTAAGATGCATCGTCTGTGCAATTCTGAATATTTACTTTGCATTGTTACATCTCTAACCCCTGTGTCACTCCATCCATATCTCACTCCACCTCACACCGTCTCTCTCATCTTGTCTCTTGTCTCGTTCCATCTCAATATCTACCTCTTTCTATCCCTGTCTTACTTCATCTCTCTCTCACTCCATCTAACCCTATCTCTGTCTCGCTCACTCTATCACTGTCTCACTTTATCTCTCTCTCTCACTCCATCTAACCTATCTCTGTCTCGCTCACTCTATCACTGTCTCACTTTATCTCTCTCTCTCACTCCATCTAACCCTATCTCTGTCTCGCTCACTCTATCACTGTCTCACTTTATCTCTCTCTCTCACTCCATCTAACCCTATCTCTATCTCGCTCCCTCTATCTCTGTCTCACTTTATCTCTCTCTCACTCCATCTAACCTATCTCTATCTCGCTCACTCTATCTCTGTCTTACTTTATCTCTCTCTCACTCCATCTAACCCTATCTCTATCTCGCTCCCTCTATCTCTGTCTTACTTCATCGCTCTCTTACTCATCTAACCCTATCTCTGTCTTGCTCACTCTATCTCTGTCTTACTTCATCTCTCTCTCACTCCATCTAACCCTATCTCTGTCTCGCTCACTCTATCACTGTCTCACTTTATCTCTCTCTCACTCCATCTAACCCTATCTCTGTCTTACTTTATCTCTCTCTCACTCATCTAACCCTATCTCTGTCTTGCTCACTCTATCTCTGTCTTACTTCATCTCTCTCTCACTCCATCTAACCCTATCTCTGTCTCGCTCACTCTATCACTGTCTCACTTTATCTCTCTCTCACTCCATCTAACCCTATCTCTGTCTTACTTTATCTCTCTCTCACTCCATCTAACCCTATCTCTGTCTTGCTCACTCTATCTCTGTCTTACTTCATCTCTCTCTCACTCCATCTAACCCTATCTCTGTCTTGCTCACTCTATCTGTCTTACTTTATCTCTCTCTCACTCCATCTAACCCTATCTCTGTCTTGCTCACTCTATCTGTCTTACTTTATCTCTCTCTCACTCCATCTAACCCTATCTCTATCTCGCTCCTCTATCTCTGTCTTACTTTATCTCTCTCTCACTCCATCTAACCCTATCTCTGTCTTGCTCACTCTATCTGTCTTACTTTATCTCTCTCTCACTCCATCTAACCCTATCTCTGTCTTGCTCACTCTATCTCTGTCTTACTTTATCTCTCTCTCACTCATCTAACCCTATCTCTGTCTTGCTCACTCTATCACTGTCTTACTTTATCTCTCTCTCACTCCATCTAACCCTATCTCTGTCTCGCTCACTCTATCACTGTCTTACTTTATCTCACTCCATCTAACCCTATCTCTGTCTTGCTCACTCTATCACTGTCTCACTTTATCTCTCTCTCTCTCTCACTCCATCTAACCCTATCTCTGTCTTGCTCACTCTATCTCTGTCTTACTTCATCTCTCTCTCACTCCATCTAACCCTATCTCTGTCTTGCTCACTCTATCTCTGTCTTACTTCATCTCTCTCTCACTCCATCTAACCCTATCTCTGTCTTGCTCACTCTATCACTGTCTTACTTTATCTCTCTCTCACTCCATCTAACCCTATCTCTGTCTTGCTCACTCTATCTCTGTCTTACTTTATCTCTCTCTCACTCCATCTAACCCTATCTCTGTCTTGCTCACTCTATCACTGTCTCACTTTATCTCTCTCTCACTCCATCTAACCCTATCTCTGTCTTGCTCACTCTATCACTGTCTCACTTTATCTCTCTCTCTCTCACTCCATCTAACCCTATCTCTGTCTTGCTCACTCTATCTCTGTCTTACTTCATCTCTCTCTCACTCCATCTAACCCTATCTCTGTCTTGCTCACTCTATCACTGTCTCACTTTATCTCTCTCTCACTCCATCTAACCCTATCTCTGTCTTACTTTATCTCTCTCTCACTCCATCTAACCCTATCTCTGTCTTGCTCACTCTATCTCTGTCTTACTTTATCTCTCTCTCACTCCATCTAACCCTATCTCTGTCTCGCTCACTCTATCACTGTCTTACTTTATCTCTCTCTCACTCCATCTAACCCTATCTCTGTCTCGCTCACTCTATCACTGTCTCACTTTATCTCTCTCTCACTCCATCTAACCCTATCTCTGTCTTGCTCACTCTATCACTGTCTCACTTTATCTCTCTCAGTGCATCTTACCCTATCTCTGTCTCGCTCCCTCTATCACTGTCTCACTCGATCTGTCTGTTTCATCCTATCTCTATGATACTCTCATCCCTCTCTCACTCTATTCATATCTTACTCTGTCTCTCACTCCATCGCTATCTCACTCTACAAATATCTCCCCCTCTCAACATCTGTCTCACTCTATCTCTACCTCGCTATATCTTCATATCTATCTCATTCTCTTTCCTGCAATCTCATGCCTTCTGTCGCCCTCTGTCTGTCTATCTCTTGCTTTCTCTCACTCTCTCTCTCTCCTCCCTTTCCATTCCCTTTGCTTTAACCTCGGTTGTGTTTGCATTGCATAACAACCTCAACATCCGCAGATTTAAGATGACAGTCGTTCAGACACAAGAAAAGACAGGAACCCAGAAACTCAAGCATCTGTTCTTCTTTGTTTATTCCTAAGCTCCTCTTCTCCATCCACAGCTCCTGTCATGCCCGCTCGCCCTCTCTCTCTCTCTCTCTCTCTCTCTCTCTCTCTCTCTCTCTCTCTCTCTCTCTCTCTCTCTCTCTCTCTCTCTCTCTCGCTCGTTGTGGTTCATGTGAGGCCAAGCTGGAGTGCTATGCTGTGCTTTGGCCTGGTGCTCTCTGTGGAGGCCAGCACAGTTGTTTATAACAAATGCTGTGTTGACTAATTAGACTCATAAATAAGGAAGAGGGTGACACAAAGAAATGGGAAACGAGTGAGTGAAAAAGAAGGATGTGGCGTACGCAGGCCGCAGTGATGAATGTGGTATAATGGTTTGCAAATGGAGAAGCCGGACCTTTATTCATTTGCTCTCATTTGCTCGCTCTTGCAAAATATTTCTCTCTCTGCCTCCCTCCGACTATGTTCACATGCGGCTAAAAACCAGGTTTTTTGCCAAATATTCAAATTAAGATGATAGATCGATTGCATCAAGGTGTCTTGTCTATGTGTGTTTGCAATAATGTGAACTCTCCAATAATCTAAGTTAGCAAGACTCGCTGGATAACTGGATCTTAAGTTACGCTGTGTGTGACCTCGCTTGTGTTCAAGACGTTGTCTCCGTTTCTGTTTTGTGTTTTTTTGCCCGTCCAAAAACTCCAGGATGTTAAAACGCCTTCGTTTCACTGAATATGACCGTTGGTTCGGTCTCGCTCCAGAAATGTGTCCGCTTCCCTCTGCAGAATTTTTAAGGCATCGATTTGGTTTAGGGGCGGCATGGTGGCGCAGTGGTTAGCGCGGTCGCCTCACAGCAGGAAGGTCCTGGGTTCGAGCCCCGGGGTAGTCCAACCTTGGTGGGTCGTCCCGGGTCGTCCTCTGTGTGGAGTTTGCATGTTCTCCCCGTGTCTGTGTGGGTTTCCTCCGGGGGCTCCGGTTTCCTCCCACAGTCCAAAGACATGTAGGTCAGATGAATCGGCCGTACTAAATTGTCCCTAGGTGTGAATGTGTGTGTGTGGGCAGGCGGGCCTTGTGATGGCCTGGCGGCCTGTCCAGGGTGTCTCCCCGCCTGCCGCCCAATGACTGCTGGGATAGGCTCCAGCAGGATAAGCGGTTCAGAGAGCAGGATAAGCGGTTCAGATAATGGATGGATGGATGGATGGATGGATGGATGGATGGATGGATGGATTTGGTTTAGATCACAACAATTGCTCATTCTGTGACGAACACGTCGAAACAACCGATCATCTCTTTTATGAATGTAAAATTTGCTCATGCTTTTTGGGAAGATTTGCGTGATTGGTTATGGCCTAAATTTGTTTAAGTTCTCTAATCTAGCAAAAGAAAATGTTGTGTTTGGCATGCCTGTAAAAGAGCCAACACATGAACCAGCGATCGGTACGATCATCGTCCCTGGAAAAATGCATATACATAGAAATAGATTCATGAAAACAAAACCAAATATCTGTATTTGTCATAAGACGCAGTGTGGTTGAGAAGCTTGACCTTGCGGGGCGCCCCTAGCTCTCTCCCCTTACTCACTCCTGTTTTTCTTTTTTTTATATATAATTTATTTAGATGTCCATTATTTCCCCCCATTCTAACCGCTCGTTATACCCGTTTGCTTTGTATGAGCCCATCTTAAGGCTTGCCTGTTGCCTGGATACCTGTGCGAGACACTGTACCATGCCATTTTGTGTTGTACATTTCCTAGGGAAAAAAAAGAAGTATCCGTTTCCTGCTGCTCGCCATCTTGTTCTTCGTCTTCCATTCCCGGGTCAGATCCCAGAAACGTTCTGGTTCACGCGAACAACCAGTTCTCTGAAAGACCTGTGATTAGGACCTGTGATTAAGACCTGTGATTAAGACCTGTGATTAGGACCTATGATTAAGACTTGTGATTAAGACCTGTGATTAGGACCTGTGATTAAGACCTGTGATTAGGACCTGTGATTAGGACCTGTGATTAAGACCTGTGATTAGGACCTGTGATTAAGACCTGTGATTAGGACCTGTGATTAGGACCTGTGATTAAGACCTGTGATTAAGACCTGTGATTAGGACCTGTGATTAAGACCTGTGATTAGGACCTGTGATTAGGACCTGTGATTAGGACCTGTGATTAGGACCTGTGATTAAGACCTGTGATTAGGACCTGTGATTAAGACCTGTGATTAAGACCTGTGATTAAGACCTGTGATTAGGACCTGTGATTAAGACCTGTGATTAAGACCTGTGATTAAGACCTGTGATTAGGACCTGTGATTAGGACCTGTGATTAGGACCTGTGATTAAGACCTGTGATTAGGACCTGTGATTAGGACCTGTGATTAAGACCTGTGATTAAGACCTGTGATTAAGACCTGTGATTAGGACCTGTGATTAAGACCTGTGATTAGGACCTGTGATTAGGACCTGTGATTAGGACCTGTGATTAAGACCTGTGATTAAGACCTGTGATTAGGACCTGTGATTAAGACCTGTGATTAGGACCTGTGATTAAGACCTGTGATTAGGACCTGTGATTAGGACCTGTGATTAGGACCTGTGATTAAGACCTGTGATTAGGACCTGTGATTAAGACCTGTGATTAGGACCTGTGATTAAGGTGAATACAATCCACAGTCAATCAAGTGACTGATGAAAACATAGCCATGTTAATCACATGGCTCTACGTGGCTGTTGCAATAA
Source organism: Lampris incognitus (assembly GCF_029633865.1). Classification (NCBI taxonomy): domain Eukaryota; kingdom Metazoa; phylum Chordata; class Actinopteri; order Lampriformes; family Lampridae; genus Lampris; species Lampris incognitus. The sequence continues at coordinate 137,416 of NW_026611080.1, forward strand.
TCACCTTAGTCTGATTACAATGTAGTTTCTAACTTGCGTGTAAACGCGCTCTTCTGTCTCTCCCGTAGCTCCTGAGGTGGTGGCCCGCCATCGGTACGGTCGTCCAGTGGACTGCTGGGCTGTGGGTGTTATCATGTACATACTGTAAGTCTACAAAGTCACTCTTGCGATCGCACATCAACCAAACTGAATGCATAGCTGTAGGCCGACAGGTCAACACGGGCACACACGCACTACCACTACTACTACTACTTCCGGCTGCTCCCATTAGGGGGCGCCACAGCGGATCATCCGTCTCCATCTCTTCCTGTCCTCTGCGTCTTCCTCTGTCACACCAGCCACCTGCATGTCCTCCCTCGCCACATCCATAAACCTCCTCTTTGGCCTTCCTCGTCTCCTCGTCCCTGGCAGCTCCACATTCAGCATCCTCCTCCCAGTATACGCAGCATCTCTCCTCCACCCATGTCCACATCTCTTGCACACACAGTATGCCCACCTTTCTTCTCTCCATCATGTCAGCCAGCTCTCTCCCTTTACCAGTCATAGAGCCGACATTCAAAGTTCCCCACTCTCACCTCCACACGCCCACCCTTCCTCCTCTCTCGCTGCCTCCGGACATGCCTTCCCCCTCTCCTTCCCCTTCGCCCAGCAGTAGCATAGTTTCCACCGGCACCCTGCTGGTGAACAGTACCGGTGGTGGTCGTTGGTAAGCCGGGCCTCGACCGATCCGGTATGTAAGTCTTGTTTATGCAGGCACACGCGCACACAGCGAGTGAAATTCTCCCTGCCATTCTGTATTGTCCTCCCTCACCTCCTCCCTTAGTTTATCAGGAAACCCTCCTTTTTACGACGAGACGGAGGAAGAAAACACAGATCTACACAACCGCATCATCTTCTGTCGTATTGTGGCTGGCGAGTTCGAGTTCGACTCTCCATACTGGGACGACATCTCCCCTGCAGGTACACAGCTCTGCCACGCGGGGGCAGTAAACACCCGGCTAAAGCGGTTCAACGGCACGCACGCGGTTTTCGCACAACTTTTAAACTGAAATACTGGATGGGTTTTATGTATGTAAAGGGCCTACGTCATATTTTTCCCTTTTTTTGGTAGCATGTGATTGAATTGATGTGAAATAATCCACATGATATTGTTCTCTCTCTCTCTCTCTCGCTCTCTCTCTCTCTCTCTCTCTCTCTCTCTCTCTCTCTCTCTCTCTCTCTCTCTCTCTCTCTCTCTCTCTCTCTCTCTCTTCCTTTCTTTCCTTCCAGCTAAGGAGTTGGTTTGCAGACTGATGGAGGTGGACCAGATGCTAAGAATCACAGCACAGGATGCACTTTGGCATGAGTGGTAAGCATCTGTGCACACACACACACACACACACACACACACACACTGTACCAAAACCTATTCTAAAGGGTGATTCCAATCTTACTTTCATAGTTTTAGTCATCGCACGTATCGGTTATGATATATTTTCACTCACCAGCTTCATTTTGTAGATTTTGGACATGGAACCACGGCTGGACTCAGCTTTACAACGGTGTCTTATGGGACAACGGAACACAAGTGGCATGTTTCAATAAGTCCGATCGAACCCAATCAACTGAACCACGTATTTGGAAGTGAAAGTTAAAAGTAAATTACCTGAAATATCCAATAGGATCAATGGTCGCTCTCATTGCTGATCTACTTCCTGGTTTACCTGCAGGAAGTAGCAGCCTATACTTACCGTAGGTAGTAGTAACCATCCATAAACTAGCCGGCCAGCACAACAGAGAGGTCACAGATGATGGACAGTCATGGACACAGTCTGACTGAGACACTAGGGGGGGGGGGGGTTGTTGTTTAAAGGACACGTTTAACACTCCTGTTCACTTGTCCCATAAGACAACGTTGTAAATCTGAAGTCCAGCGGTGGTCCCCTGTCCGACATCTACTGAATGAAAATGGTGAGCAAGTTATATCATAACTGATATACGTACGATGGAAAAGACTGTGAAAATAAGAACCAGGTTGGAGGAATATCGGAATGATCCTCTGAGACACATCCGCAGCAGACACGATCACTTGTATGTTTGTTTGCTGTGTGTCAGGATCGCCGGGAACGGGGCATCGGAGAAGAACCTAAAGGACGGCGTATGTGCCCAGTTTGAGAAGAACTTCGCCAAGGCAAAATGGCGGGTAGGATCACTTTCTCACGCCGACTTTCTTCAGGACAGTAAATATTGTTGATTATGAAAAGTAAGCAGAAGATGAGGAGGATGAAGAGGAGAAGGATGTGCTGATGAAGGAGAGTAGTTAGTAGTACTAACTGGAAATTTTAAAAAAAAACATCACCAGAGATGATAACGATTGTTTTGATTTGTAATGACGATGTAATGTTCTTCTGGCTCCGTACAACTCAGGGGAAGGTACCATCTGAAGTTTTTTTTGGATGACGTTTCTGATGTTCTTTTAATGGCGACAGTGGCAGTGATGGTAATGCTATTGTTGATAATGATGATGTGGATGGATGGAGAGGGTAGCTCTGACCCGACACCGGAAGTAACAGCCATAAACCCTCTTCTCTCTCCCTCCATGTGGTTCCCAGGAGCTGAAGGTATTGTAGCCCACTGTGTTAGAGAGAATGGGAGGAGGACAGAGTATGGGCAGAAACTCACAGTCAGTCTGGCATGACACAAAACAGAAACATCTTTGATGCCTGAATCAGAAAAATGTCTCCTTTTGGTTGATCAGTGAACTTGTCAGGCAATGATCAACTAATCTGCATCATCTTTACCGTGCACAAAAAACACAAACACACACACACACTTGAAGTTAAAATTAAATTTGCCGTAGAGACACAAAGATGTTTTGGTCATGCCAGGTTGGTGGGGTTCTCTTCATAAGCTCTCGTCCCGCCCGCTGTCCCTCAGCCTGTCCCAGAAGACTTCCATCCGCTCTTGTCCCACTTTTCTTCATTGGATGAGACTCAGACGTTCAAAGTGGCCTCCTCCTCCACCTTTCCCGCTTCCTCAGATGCACTCATCTATCAGATCCAAGCGGTGGATACGAGGCAAAGCACTGCAGAACCAGAGCAAGCGCTTGCCTGCTATCCGTCCGGTGTATAGATCAGTGTCGATGAGGAGACGCGGAGAAGGAAAGGAGACACAAAGGGGGAAGTGGCCACTGTGGACTGTATTGAGACGCAGTTATTTGGACTGTCTTGGCCCTCTGTCATTCCTCTGAAGTGATTCCCGGCTCATTGCCCCATGCCGTGCCTCAGTGTCACGTAGAGAAGCAGCCCGGTTAAGCAATGCCGCAGAGGTGTGGACCTGAGTCACATGACTCGGACTTGAATCCCACTCAAGTCGCAAATTTGATGACTTAAAAGCTTGATTTAACAACACTGAAAAAGACTTGCAACTTGACTTTGACTTTAACACCGGTGACTCGTGACTTCACTTGGACTTGAGCTGGACTTGAAGGACTTAATACCTTCTCCAAGCCCAAGGACAAAATGCTTTTACAAGGTGTGCAGCTAATCAACTCTTCATTTTGAACCAATATATAATAAATACGAGTTTTAAAAAGCCTTCATGATTTGTGTAAATTTAGTACATCGATTAGCACACTGTTATTAAAATGTTGAAATGGCATTAAATCTGATAAAGAGCACATAATGACTTGTTTAGGACTTGAAACTCAAAGTTTAGGACCTGAGACTTGACTCGGGACATGAGCGTCAAGACTTGAGACTTACTTGTGACTTGGAAAACAATGACCGGTCCCACCTCTGCCATACTTTAATCAGTGAAATATATATACATATATATGTCTCCAAATGGCTTTCCACTTCCAGAGAATCAGTGCCCTGGCCTTGACAAACAGGTTTTAGCCCTACACCCCCTCTGCCCCAATACCCCCTCAGTGTTGGCAGACAGGCGGGGGTCCGATAGGTGCAAGCATGAGACAGCATCTCTCACTTGCAGAGCAGATTTACACCTATCTGTTCACCCACCTCGGCCCGTCAGCAAACAGTCAAGGGGTATCTGTGGGGGCAGAATATTTCTTGGGGTGGTTTTAAAGCGGGGCCACAAGTTGCCGTATGCTCCTGGAAGTCTCCAGCCGGCACCAGTCTCTCTGTGCTGTGTCAACCTCACAAGAGTTGCATCTCAGTGCTTTAGTATGATGACGCAGTCACGTCGCCTCGACGGGCTTTTATGTCCCACGCTTGGGTAACCCTTTAAATTACAGGCCATTCAATACACAGAAATAACCGAGTAACTCACAACTTACAAGTGAACTATGATGAGAGGTAATTCATGGGTAATATATGAATAAAATAGTATATTTTCTATATTTGAGCAGCACAGTGGCGCGGTGGTTAGCGCCGTCGCCTCACAGCAAGAAGGTTCTGGGTTAGGGTTAGGGTTAGGGTTAGGGTTAGGGTTAGGGTTAGGGTTAGTCCACCCTTGGGGGTTGTCCTCTGTGTGGAGTTTGCATGTTCTCCCCGTGTCTGCTTGGGTTTCCTCCGGGTGCTCCGGTTTCCTCTCACAGTCCAAAGACATGCAGGTCAGGTGAATCGGCCTTACTGAATTGTCTCTAGGTGTGAATGTGTGTGTGTGTGTGTGTGTGTGTTTGTGTGTGTGTGTGTGTGTGTGTGTGTGAGCCCTGTGTGATGGCCTGGCGGCCTGTCCAGGGTGTCTCCCCGCCTGCCGCCCAGTGACTGCTGGGATAGGCTCCAGCATTCCCGCGACCCTGGGAGCAGGATGAGCGGTTCGGCTAATGGATGGATGGATGGATTTCCTGTATCTCTAGTTTGCTTCCTTGTCATTATAATGTGATGTTAAATATAATCTACATCAAACACTGCATGGGATAAACTCACACATCACACTGTACCAAACATGTGTTTTAAATCACAGGGGAAAACAGTAATTATCTGTACAAATTGAATAACAGGCGAATATTGAACGTCCTGCTGAGCAACATAACCACAGTAAAGACAGCACCACGTTCAATAGTCACCTGATATTCGTGTGCTAACAGATAATTACTATTTACCCCTGTGACACAAAACACTTGTGTGTGATGTGTGAATTTAGATTGTTGTGGTGTCGTGTTGTCATTCTATGTTAAGTTACACTGTGAGAGCCCTGAAACCGGAGTCGAATTCCATGTTTGTGCAAACCCACATGGCCAGTAAACATGATTCTGATCATCCTGTACGGTGTTAGATGTAGATTATATTTAACATCACACTGTAATGACCAGGAAGCAATCTAGAGCTACAGAAAAGATCCTGTTGTATTCATATATTAGTCATTAGTCCGTTTCCGGTGTGGGAAAAATGGCGGCGCGAATTCACGTTCGCGGCGGCCTCACCCAGTACCGTCGATGCAGTGTCTTTGTCCACGTTTGCGTCTACATTTTTGTCTTCGTCTGATGGCTGGGAGAGCTGGTGCTGGATCAGCTGGGAGAGCTGGTGCTGGATCAGCTGGGAGAGCTGGTGCTGGATCGGCTGGGAGAGCTGGTGCTGGATCAGCTGGGAGAGCTTGGTCAGCTGCGCTGTGGGCTCAGGGACCGCGGCCTTGCCCGGAGCTGCACCCGAGGGGGTAACACCGAGGGCGGTCTGACAGGACGCCGAAGCGGGGCAGGCTAAGCTAACTGCTAGCCCATGCAGACCGGCGGTTCCGATAACACCGAGGGCGGTCTGGCGGCGGCCTCACCCGGCGCTGACTGTGGTGTTTTTGGCGTCGTCGTGTGGCGTGCGGGGTGGTGTGTCACGGGTGCCTGGCTGGGAGAGCTGTTGCTGGATCGGCTGGGAGGGCTTGGTCTGCTTCGTCCGGTTGCCACGGGGACCACAGGCCCTGCCTGGAGCTGCGCCCGAGGGGGAAACACGGAGGGGTGGTCTGACAGGACGCAGAAGCGGGGCAGGCTAGGCTAACTGCTAGCCCATGCAGACCGGCGGTTCTGACAGTCATCCTGGCTGGCGTTTGTTCCCTTGGACAGTGATTATTTTTTATTTTGGATATATGTGTTAGCTTGAATGTGTTTGCTCGTAGTTCTGGAACGTGTTTTTGTCTGTATGTTGCACTGCTGTGGGCTGGGGGAAACGGCATTTCGTTTCATTTCATGTGCGCAAGTACATGAGGTGAAGCGACAACGTGTTCCTCATTCCTGAATTACCTCTCATCATAGTTCCCTTACATTTACTTTACTCATATACTGCTTGGCTATTTCTTCATAATGAATGGCCTGTGATTGAGTAGTTCAATCATGTCTGTTTTACTCATATATTATGTGGTTATTTCGATGTAATGAATGGCCTGTAATTCAAAGTGTTATCGACGCTTATCCTCGGTGATGATATTTGGCGCTTGGCCAGAGCAACTAACATCTCAGAGGTGTTTATTTGAGGAAACAGGTCAGTGTTGGCATTTAGAACTGAAGCTGAATAAATCTCATGTTATTCCATCCTTGCAATCTCTCTCCTTTTCCTTGTTCTCTCACTCTCTGTCTGTCTGTCTTGCTCTCTCTCTCTCTCTGTCTCTCTGTCTCTCTCTGTCTGTCTGTCTGTCTGTCTGTCTGTCTGTCTGTCTGTCTGTCTGTCTGTCTGTCTGTCTGTCTCTCTCTCTCTCTCTCTGTCTCTCTCTCTCTCTGTCTCTCTCTCTCTCTGTCTGTCTCTGTCTCTCTGTCTGTCTCTCTGTCTCTCTCTGTCTGTCTCTCTCTCTCTGTCTCTCTGTCTCTCTCTGTCTGTCTGTCTGTCTGTCTCTCTCTCTGTCTCTCTGTCTCTCTCTCTCTCTGTCTGTCTGTCTGTCTGTCTCTCTCTCTCTCTCTCTCTCTCTCTGTCTCTCTCTCTCTCTCTCTCTCTCTCTCTCTCTCTCTCTCTCTCTCTGTCTCTCTCTCTCTGTCTCTCTGTCTCTCTCTCTCTGTCTCTCTGTCTCTCTCTGTCTGTCTCTCTCTCTGTCTCTCTGTCTCTCTCTGTCTGTCTCTCTCTCTCTCTCTCTCTCTCTCTGTCTCTGTGCTTTGCAGAAAGCGATTCGTGTCACCACCTTCATGCAGCGCTTGAGGAATTCCGAGGCTTTGATGGACAGCTCGGCAGAAGCACGTGGGGAGGAACAGGGAAGAGAGGGAGAAGGAGAGTGTGAGGCCCAAGAGACAGGGGGTGAGACCCAGGGGGAGAAGGGGGAGAGCGAAGAGGGAACGACACTGAGCGACGTGTCCTTAGAGGTGACCTTTGAAAACAGACAGGCAGGTGCGGATCAGGAGAAGGGGAGGAAGGCAGCAGGGAAAGAGGAGGAGGTAAAGGTGAGCGTAGCTCCGTCTGTCTGCGCTTCCCCGACAGATGCCAAGGAGCCCATCTGTGAGCCAAGCCAATTGAATTCCACCCCCAAATCGACAGGGGCAGATCCTGATAAGGTTAGCATAAAACGAACGGCTGCCGACGGAGCCAGGAAGATGGCTGCAAATTTAGGTCAAACTAAATCTGCCCAAGAATCCGCGCCGAACCCAACGGCAACCCCTAAACCCAGCAAGATCTCAAGCCCATCTCCAGCATCTAATGTTGAAAAGAAACACACGTCCACCTCTCCTGAAAACAGCGGTAGGCGTAAAATGGCCGCAACACTCCACGCCCCTCCGCCCGCGGCCTCGCCAGCTAGCCCCACCGCAGCGGCGGCCTTACCCGAGACAAGGCCGGCCACGCAGGGCAACAAAAAGGAAGATGGCGACGGAAGCTGGTGTCAAACCCAACTCCCTGAGGCGGTGGCAGAGAGGCCTGTCGGAGTGGCGGCGGTACCAGGGGTGGGGGCTGGAGTTGGAGTAGATATAGGACCAGGGGTGAGGATGAGGAGTGATGCCAGCCCCATGGTGAGAAGGGACAGGGATACCAGGCGGACAGACAGGTACAGTGCTGAACTTAATATAGCCAGGGGAGGCCCTGCAACAGGACAGGGTTGCTACACAATAGGTAGCTCAGCAAGTTTGGGCCGCCATGCCACGCCATACAACCCAGAGGTTAGCGCCACTGGGCTGGGGATGGCAGGGGGCTATGGAAGTCCGTACAGCTCCTTATACGCCAGCGGAGGAGGGATGGGGATGTACGGAACAGGGCTGGAACATCACGGAGGCATGGGAATGGGAGGCGGCGGGAACAGCTCAACCACCAGCGATTGGCAAATGGACAGTGTCATTGAGCAAATTGAGAAGCAAATGGCCGCCGTGCTGGAAAAGATCGAGGGAGACATGCCCTCGTTGCTGGAGCAAATTAGTGACTGCCCTCCCGAGCCGCCGCGCGCCCGGAGCGCCCACACCTCGCCGGCCACTTCCCAACGTGCGCGCTCTTCGCACCAGCCCTCGACCGCCGCCCTGTCGGCCACCCCTCCACCGCTTCCTACCTCCCCCCGGCCCCTGCTGCCCTCCCTCCCTCATCTTAATGTCCCACCTCCCTCCTACCCCCCACCCTCACCTCCTACACAGCCCTCGGCCCAGTCCCTCCGGGAGCAGGAGGACAGGGATGGACACAGAGGGACGTCTCGTACCGGGCAGTCCCCCAGAGCTGGCATGAGCCGGGGGGTATGAAGCAAGTGGGGACTGACTGGTGCACCGCGCGACATGCTGAACATCTGATCTATAGTTTTAAATTTAGAGGGTATAAAGGACACTGCCTCCCACAGGAAAAATCACAGACGTCAGCCCATGTGTTGCAGTTGATCATAAAGGTATCCATGTCAAGCTGTTTGGTTAGTCTGTGTGTTCATGCTGAGATGACTCAATAGTCTGATATAGACCGGTAAGACAGCTCCCTTTTGTATTTCAGCTCTCTCTCAATTGGAGTTAGGAGAGGCAAGGCTTGTGGTGTTTTTTAACACAGTTTTCACCGGTAAGATTACAAAACGATACATTTGAATCTCCGTAATTAAACTGTACACTGACACATACAGTACAAGTGGAGATGCACAACACATGGCCCACACATACGGGAACCCAAACACTCGGCACGGTTTGCAATTTTCTGAGTCCACAGGAGCCGGACGAGTGCGTTACCTCCAAAACGCATTTTTTAAACATATGAAACAGAGAATATATATGGTGGTTTTTATGATCATCCCACACAGGCTGTAAATAAATACAAATCAGTTGACTGGATTTTATTGCTCTACACCTTTTGATGTAAACTTATCCACAACCAACTTGCTCATTTAAATGTTTATTTTGAGATTTTGTCTGTTGTTCCTTTTTTTGTGTAGCTACTCATTCCTAAGTGACAGTGTGTAATCGTCACTTGAGCTCTCGCTGACTACGCCCTTGTACAGGACAAGCGTGTGCATCTGAGGTGGTCAAGGGAGGGCCTCGCATTAAGCCCACAGAGACTTTGTTTTGTTATATTGCATATTTAGTAATCTTGCCTTGTCTTGTGAGAGTCTCCGTCCCCTCTTAAGAGAGAGCTTGCGAGACATCTATATATTTAGCTATAGGATGCTGTACACAGCCTTTTTTTCTGCAATCACTGTCACCCACGCATTCTCTTGAGACCCCAGCAGTACTTCCGCAGCAAGTGTGTTGTCATTTTCTCCTTTTTTGTCGATGCCCCCAATTGATATTGTTAACCGGGCCAAGTTGTCTGTTTGCTCCTGCTCCCCAACAAGTGTGAAAAAAGTGTCGTCTTTCAGGATTTTGTTTCTGCTAAGGGTTTATGTAACGCTGTACCTCCTCTTCTTTGTAAGTCTAGAATGCCAATGTCCCTATAACGGCCCTGTGCAACTTGCTCTGTTTGCAAAGTCTTTCAATAAAAGCTGGAAAAAGGGGCGGCTCTCCTGCTTCAATCAGCCTCCGTGAAATATTCGTAAGAGAACCACGAACGAGCGACGAAAACAGATGTTACGCATCTCCGCTCTGGACGTGACGGTCCGAACTACGCTTCCCGTGATGCCCCGGGCGCGCCTTGGACTGGCCCATTATCACCCACACGCGGGGATGGATGCTACTCTTGATTTATAACAGTGCGACGACATAACAACTCAGAGCTGTAATTGTACAACGCAGCGATTATATATATTCACGGATAAAGATCCGGCGTTAAAGTCTTCGGGCGGAAATATACAGATATTATATACACGAAATAAAAGTAGTCGCATCCCCCCCTCCCCTCCCCCCCCTGACTGGAGCGATGGTGCCGCTCGTTCCGTGCACATGTCGCTGGTTTTGCTTTGAAGCGCCGGGCAGGCGAGACGTCCAGCTCTCCGCGGAAAGTCACGTCTATCCCGCCGCCCCGACGGACCCCGCAGCTCGGCGTCGACGGCACGGTTGAGCTGTCAGATTCGTCGTTCGCTTTTCTTGTTTAAGTACAAGGCGTGTTTATTATTGTTTTTTTTTTGATACTACAAATCAGGCCGAGTAATATCGGATGTGGTAAGTCCTGCACACTTGCGTTAGCTAGCGCCGCGGCGGCTAGGCGGTTAGCCGTTAGCCCGCGGGACGGCAGAAGCGGGGGGGGAGGGGGGGAAAGGAGCTGGGTTGGCTCGTTAGTCCGCGAGCTAGCGGCACGGGCCGACAACTACGCAGTCGGTTTGCCCGCGACGCCGCGTCGTCATTTGCCCCGCGGCTAACGCTAGCTAGCTAGCTGTAGGTACCGTAAGAGTCCCCCCCCCCCCCGCCTCTGGTTCAAGCTAACGCTAGCCTAGCAAGCCGTTGTCACTTAGCAGCCGCTAATGTGATGGGACAAATTAGATTTGCGTTATCTCCGGCGTGGCCTTGACACGGAGGCGTCACGATATTATGGACGCGCGGCTGGGGAGACCACATACTGTCAGCCGGCCGACGTTTCTTCTCGACTAATCCCCCCTCGCTAGCTTACCGCAGCAAGCCAGTTGACGTCACCACAATAACGTCGTTTCGGGTCCTTGACGTTAGCCCACAGTTGATGAAGTTAATCAGCCAGTCAGGTGATTTGAGCCGCTTGCATGCATAATAAGCCTATAGGCGTGATGGCGTCGATAGGCCTTCTTGACTTGTCATAGCAAAAAAAAACAAAAAAATATTGACTGGGGGGGGGGCACCCCTGTTACATGTGCACCCGAGAAGCGGCCCACTTTCTTGGGGCCTTTGTCATTTGCCCAGGAGCCCCCTCCCCCAACACCCCTCTCTTGCAAGGAATGCCCCCCCTCCTCCTCCTCCTCAATTTCAATGCGACTGGAGGTCCGCAAACTCGGCGTCAATCTATCCGACTAGTCGACTGCCTGCATGTGTAGCTGACAATTGCGTGCAGCCCCGTTTTTCAATAACCGCTGTGCAACCCGGTGTGTATCTGAAGGTGTAACATCATTTCGTGTCGTTGTCTAGTCGGCTAGCGTGTGATTCAGTTACAACCGCTGTTTCCTGGAAGCGCCGCCGTTGCTCCGGCTTCCAGTTCTGCGCTTTCTGTTATTGAAACACCCAGCTCAGTAGGCAGCCCTTTGACTCGGCCGTGAGTCAGAGAGCACACACTGAGCACGCATTGTTTTCCCCGACGAGGGCAACACGTTTCGCGCAAGGAGGAGCTTCTGGCTCACGTTCCTGCGCTGCTCTGCTCCGTTCTCGTCGAGAACAATTCAGTCGCTCCCTTCCACCGCCGTTCAAAGCCTTCGGCAAGCCCGTCGTACGGAAAGACACGGCACGCGTCATCGGGGGGGGTGGGACGAGCGTCTCCCCGTGGCCAATGAAGGCCGAGCCGCGTGCGTAAAGCGTCCCCCCCCCTCTCCCTGCGCGTCACGGTGCTCCGCCCCGCCCCTCCCCGCGTCTGCCATTTTGGTTTTGTTCCCGTCCGCAGCGACGAGATCACACAGGGACTCCCGACCGAACGACATAGTGACTCGACAATATAGCGGACGTCCCGGTTTATTATCCCCCCCCCCACACACACGTCGCGTTTCTCGGAAAACAATAGGACAGAAGCAAATAAAACCAGCCCGGCCGCCATCGTCGTCGTCGTTTGTCGTTAACGTCTGCACACGGGAGGAGAGGAGCGGATTTGCATTGAGAAGCGACAGAGAAGGATTATTGGTAAGAAGGGGGACGAATCAATGGGGGGGGGGGCACCGCCGACGTAACGCCGGGCGTCGTGTCGCGGAGAAGGCTCGCCATCGTCGAAGTTCGGCGGGGGGGTGGTGGGTAAACGTCCCCAGGTATCGGTGTAAACGGCGGAACGCTTAACGCCATTACCGTCGGCTTAGAAGCGGGGTTATCGGCGCGTATGCTAACGAGTCCGCTGCTGGTCCGCACCGGGTGGAAGGCCTGACGAGGCATGGTTAGGCCGGCGCTCCGGTGTTTTCTTCCCTCTTGAGTTATTAATGTCCCGGTAGCGTCCGGCTGTGGTCCGCCCGGTGAACACGAACCTACGCGCCCGGTGTCGTCGGCCGATAATTGGACGTCCGGGTTAGCATAAACGCGACGGAGCGTCAACGTTTCGGCGAGTTGACCGAATGGGGAAGGAAACGGGGGGGGGGGTGAGAGTCAAATCTGGGCTTTGCTGTCTCATCCTCGATACCTTAATTTTCGATTCTGGCGATTCGGCTCGCGTGGATATATAGATTTTTTTTTTTTGGATCGGAACTTTTTTTCATTGGATATAAACGTTGGAACTGTTACACCGCCTTCCCTCTCGTTTTATGCGAACTTAACGGTTCGTAACGGGAGAAGTTTTGGTTCGCTGTGGGGTTTTTTTGGGTGGGGGGGTGTAGCCGCATCGGATGAGGAAATTCAGGTTGCTCCGGTTCACCGTCTGGAGCCGCTCGTGTTTTACACCGTGCGGCCTGGTTCAACTCTGCATAGACGCAATGTAACAACTCTGCATAGACACAATGTAACAACGCCGCATAGACACAATGTAACAACTCGCAGTGTGTGTGGATATACACTACCGTTCAAAAGTTTGGGGTCACATTGAAATGTCCATATTTTTGAAGGAAAAGCACTGTACTTTTCAATGAAGATAACTTTAAACTAGTCTTAACTTTAAAGAAATACACTCTATACATTGCTAATGTGGTAAATGACTATTCTAGCTGCAAATGTCTGGTTTTTGGTGCAATATCTACATAGGTGTATAGAGGCCCATTTCAAGCAACTATCACTCCAGTGTTCTAATGGTACAATGTGTTTGCTCATTGGCTCAGAAGGCTAATTGATGATTAGAAAACCCTTGTGCAATCATGTTCACACATCTGAAAACAGTTTAGGTCGTTACAGAAGCTACAAAACTGACCTTCCTTTGAGCAGATTGAGTTTCTGGAGCATCACATTTGTGGTGTCAATTAAACGCTCAAAATGGCCAGAAAAAGAGAACTTTCATCTGAAACTCCACAGTCTATTCTTGTTCTTAGAAATGAAGGCTATTCCATGCGAGAAATTGCTAAGAAATTGAAGATTTCCTACACCGGTGTGTACTACTCCCTTCAGAGGACAGCACAAACAGGCTCTAACCAGAGTAGAAAAAGAAGTGGGAGGCCGCGTTGCACAACTGAGCAAGAAGATAAATACATTAGAGTCTCTAGTTTGAGAAACAGACGCCTCACAGTTCCCCAACTGGCATCTTCATTAAATAGTACCCGCAAAACACCAGTGTCAACATCTACAGTGAAGAGGCGGCTGCGGGATTCTAGGCTTCAGGGCAGAGTGGCAAAGAAAAAGCCATATCTGAGACTGACCAATAAAAGAAAAAGATTAAGATGGGCAAAAGAACACAGACATTGGACAGAGGAAGACTGGAAAAAAGTGTTGTGGACGGATGAATCCAAGTTTGAGGTGTTTGGATCACAAAGAAGAACGTTTGTGAGACGCAGAACAAATGAAAAGATGCTGGAAGAATGCCTGACGCCATCTGTTAAGCATGGTGGAGGTAATGTGATGGTCTGGGGTTGCTTTGGTGCTGGTAAGGTGGGAGATTTGTACAGGGTAAAAGGGATTCTGAATAAGGAAGGCTATCACTCCATTTTGCAACGCCATGCCATACCCAGTGGACAGCGCTTGATTGGAGCCAATTTCATCCTACAACAGGACAATGACCCTGAACACACCTCCAAATTGTGCAAGAACTATTTAGAGCAGAAGCAGGCAGCTGGTATTCTATCGGTAATGGAGTGGCCAGCGCAGTCACCAGATCTGAACCCCATTGAGCTGTTGTGGGAGCAGCTTGACCGTATGGTACGCAAGAAGTGCCCATCCAACCAATCCAACTTGTGGGAGCTGCTTCTGGAAGCGTGGGGTGCAATTTCTCCAGATTACCTCAACAAATTAACAGCTAGAATGCCAAAGGTCTGCAATGCTGTAATTGCTGCAAATGGAGGATTCTTTGACGAAAGCAAAGTTTGATGTAAAAAAAAATCTTATTTCAAATACGAATCATTATTTCTAACCTTGTCAATGTCTTGACTCTATTTTCTATTCATTTCACAACATATGGTGGTGAATAAGTGTGACTTTTCATGGAAAACACAAAATTGTTTGGGTGACCCCAAACTCTTGAACGGTAGTGTATATTTATGTTTTACTCGACCAAACTCATGTTCGTTCAGTTATAAAATGTAAACTCCGCCCTGGTTTTTTTTTTTTTTTGCATCTCCACCTGCGAGCCTTTGTAAAGTGTTGTCCTTTACCGCAGTGAAGTTTTAATGATTCAGCTTTTTTTTTTTTGAAAGGAGGTGGGCGGTCTTCACATATAATCAACAATACCAGGACATAGACAAGCCCTCCCTGTCTCAGAGAATGAAAAGAGCTGATAACGCTGCTGGTCGTGTCACTCGCAGGACTCTTGTTCGGTTTTCTACCAGATTTGTGGTTGGCCTGCAGCCCAGCCCAGCTGCTCCCCGGACTAGAAAGCCTCTCCCTGCTACCATAAAGGGGATTGGCGAGCGTTTAGCTTGGATACTTAACACCCATCAAATCACAAAGATGGATGTACCCTCCTGCAGGGTTTATTATGTCAGGAAAAACATGTAAATTTGATTTGAAAATATTTTTTTTCAATTTCCAGACCCTGGAAAAACATGCTTTGTTAAAGTTTTGGAAAAGTCGTAGAACTCTTGACTGTAGCAGCGTCGACTCTGTTAAGATTAACTGACCAGTTTAAAAAAAAAAAAGAAGTAACGGTCGGTGAAGCCCTTGTGGCTAGGCTATATAATTTTCATTATAAATGTGCCTCTGCGGGCTAGCGTTCATATCAGTTCGTAAGCTATTTTGTCGACAGTATGTAGGGGAAGTACAGTTTCAGCAATCAGTGACTTCAAATGGACAAGCACAAAATATGGCTTGCATTGATCGATAGAGTGGCTCATATACAGTATTTGAAATGTGGACTGACTTGGACATATGTAGCGTTGAATTAAAATAAGCGGTTTGGATAATGGATGGATGGACTTTCAGTGGCAACCCAGAAAAATGTTTCTTTTTGTCATGGAAATTAAGTTAAAAGTACTGGAACGGTCGGTGCCCCGGTGGCTCACCTGGTAGAGTACATACTACATAAGGCAGAGTCCTTACCGCAGCATCCTGGGTTTAAATCCGGCCTGGGCCCCTTGCTACATGTCATCCTTTCTCTCTCTCTCTCCCCCTGCCTTTTTTCTCTACTGTCACTGTTGAAATAAAGCAGAAAATGGAGGGAAAAAAAACAATCTTAAAAAAAAGTAATGGAATAGTCATAGGAAAGATGGTTGAAAACCAGTGGTGGAAAGGTGTTTGAACTCTGTTCCTGACCGCTATTCTATTTATTTTTTTCCTGTTTTGACATTACCTTACAGTCCCCCCCCCCCCAGTGGTATTTAACACGTTAATGGCCCACAATGATGTGTTCAATGGGTTTTTGCTTAACATTTGCCTTAATTGTTAGTATTGCACTGATTCTCCTCTAGTTTTATTCATGGCACCAATACTGATGCATTCAAAATTGAAGAGGAACTGTCAAATGCTGGACTGGAAAGACTTCTTAATAGCTTTAAATAATATAGTGTGGCCTAATGTTTTGGCACAAAGATGTCCAGCTCGCCGCTGTCCAAGAAGCGTCGCTTGTCAGGATCAGAGACGAAGACGGGATCCCACTGCTCCACCTCTAACTCTGTCAGAACTGAACTGTCCCACACACCTGCCAACGTGAGTGTGTATTAAACACACCCAACACATGCAGAGTGTCAGTTTTATAAAACTGCTAACGTAAACTGATTCCCTTACTGTGTCTCACCAGGGCATGGCAAAGAATGGCAATGATGCTGAGATCGATGAAGGGCTGTACTCCAGACAACTGTAAGTTTTCTCATCTATTGTTATCCTCATTAAGTGAAACTGCCATTGATATATAAAGTCTGAGTGGGGGGCACAACAGTGTGTACTTGGGGAGGTTTTAAAGAGCTGTTACCATTGTTGTTTTGTCTTCTTGTAGTTATGTGCTGGGCCATGATGCAATGAAGCGCATGCAGAACTCCAATGTCCTTATCTCCGGTATGAGAGGGCTGGGAGTGGAGATTGCCAAGAATGTCATCTTGGGAGGAGTCAAAAGTGTCACTGTGCATGACCAGGGTGTTGCAGAATGGAGAGACCTCTCCTCACAGGTATGTGTAGTCCCTTTGCAAAACGTGTTTTATAGATGCTGATGAAAGTTAACTTTGGGCTTATCTTGCTCTTTGAGTCAGTCAGTAAAACTATTATATAGGCAACTTGTGCTGTTGTATCGTTGCCAACTAACAACCATGCAGAGGGTAGCCCCTCCCTTATTGAACCTTACTGACCTAGATTTAGTAGTGGGTGGCCTGTCCCAGGGCCACATAATGATAGTGGAGCTGAGGCCCTGTCTGGGAACATCATTATATTGGGCAAATTGCTTCGGTCTGTTATCAGCCCAAAGCCTTGAGTTTTTACAGTTCCGTTTTTAGTCAGTGTGTAGATGGGTGGCTCAGGGAAGTCGAGCCTGGAAGCCAAGTTTGGACTCTCTTGTCCTAATACTGACAAGTCATTGTGACAAAAGCCAGTTCCATTCTTCAAAATATTTTTATTGAATTTTTACCAAAAATGAACAGGGTTGGGCACATACATTGCTACACATCAATGTACAGAAGCCAGTTCCATTTTTGATTGCTTAGTCACAAGAGAGCCTTCTGCTTTCTTATTTGCTCCTTTTCGGTTACTGGCACACGATTTCCCAGTCTTTTTTTTATTATTATCAAAGCAGCATTAAATGGCTCATATTTATCCCTTACTCTTGAATCTTGTCTAACTTCATAATTGGAATTCCATTTAATCTGTTACGCAATCTCTTTTCCCGTTATCTTCCATTATATTGATTTTCCTCTCTCCCTCAATATCACTTAGCCTACTGATGTGTGTTGGTTTTGTCTGTGTGGTCAGTTTTACTTGCGGGAAGAGGACTTGGGGAAGAACAGGGCAGAGGTGAGTCAGCCCCGCTTGGCTGAGCTCAACAGCTACGTCCCTGTGGCATCCTACTCTGGATCACTCACAGACGACTACCTGACTCAGTTCCAGGTAAACCTTGGCCAGGAACCAGCAGCCTACTGTACTGAGCATCTGAGAGGGGGAAAAATTAGCATCTGATTTTGAATCCATCATGTGCCGTAGGTGGTGGTGCTGACTAACTCCACACTAGAGGAGCAGCAGTACGTGGGAGAGTTCTGCCACAGCAAAAGCATCAAGCTGGTTATTGCAGACACACGTGGCCTGTTTGGGTAAGACTGCTGGTCTTTATCCTGTTTTTTTGAGTCTTATGGCAATCCATAGCCTTGTTCAAACATGCATAACATTTGTTTGTGTGTATGTTCTGCTTTATAGTCAGCTGTTCTGTGACTTTGGTGAGGAGATGGTCGTATATGACACCAATGGAGAACAGCCCCTGAGTGCCATGATCTCCATGATCACCAAGGTTAGTCTTGGTATTCCAGAAAGTTGAATTCGTTCATCAGGACAGAGGTTGGGGGACACCTGCAGTAAGCTGAGACTGACGAAGTCACTTAGATGAGTGATGAAACATTTCTCCC
The DNA here is from genome assembly GCF_029633865.1 of Lampris incognitus. Lineage (NCBI taxonomy): Eukaryota > Metazoa > Chordata > Actinopteri > Lampriformes > Lampridae > Lampris > Lampris incognitus. Next base: position 155,413 of record NW_026611080.1, read on the forward strand.
ACTAAACTGTATTGTCCAGATGAACTGATTCAACTTTCTGGGATTTCCCTACCTGGATTATTGAACATGCATCAAGATGTTAGTCTTGGTATTTTCCTCCCTGGAGTGTTTCAGAGCCCTTTATTTTGGCAATGAGGTTGAGCTCGATATTTGTTGGGGAAAATGTTTGAGCTGGAAGACGGTTTATTTTGTTTTCTGTAGGACAGCGCAGGTGTAGTGACGTGTCTTGATGAGGCTCGCCACGGTTTTGAGAGTGGGGACTACGTGACTTTCACAGAGGTCCAGGGTATGACAGAACTCAACGGCTGCCAGCCAATTGAAATCAAGGCTCTGGGTAAGCCCCATATCACAAAGTATGTCTCAAAGGGTTGCACATATACTAAAAAGATAATGACCACCATGAGTAAAATTTATAAAAAATATCTGAAAGTGAGAAACTACATATAAAACAGTGCAATGCAAAAAAAACAGTATAAAAATCTAGAACATGCAGTACATATCCATAACCATGGGCACATAAAATTGAATACAAGCTGGATAACCGTAGTTTAGTACTTAGGGCAGACTAAGTAAGGTTGAAGGCTCATGCAAGTAGAAGTGGTTTGAGTTTACTTTTGAATGAGTTAACTGAGCTAACCTCTCGAATTTGTATTTGAAAACGATTCCAAAAGAAGAGGGGCTTGGTAAGCGAAAGCCCTGCCCACCTACTGATGTGTTATTTATTTTGGAATAGTCAGGAGACCGGCGCTCTTTGATTGTAGAGCCCTAGCAAGTAGTATATAAGGAGTGACAAGACGTGATAAGTAGGATGGTGCAAGTAGGTGTAATATTTTATAAGTTAAAAGTAGAACCTTGAAGTCAGATCTAGCATGTACAGAGAGCCAATGTAATGAGATAAGAACTGGGGTAACATGATCAAGTTTTCCGGTTTTAGTTAATATCCTGGCAGCAGTATTTTGTACAAGTTGCAATTTTGCCAGTAGTTGATTTAGGTAAGCCAGAGAAAGGGGTGTATAATAGTTAAAGCTAGATGAGACAAATGCATGAACAAGTGTTTTCAGTATCAGCCATGGAAAGAATGGGACAAATCTAGGCAATATGTCGTAAATGGAAATATGCCGTATTTTTAATATCATTCATATATTTCAAAAGAGAGATTAGGACCACATAGGACAGTGAGATCACTGTATTTGTTTTATTTTCGTCTTTTTTTTTCTTTCTTTCTTTTTTCTTCCAGATTTCAGTGCACTGAGAGATAACTATGATAATGCATGACTTGCTCTAATTGTATCTCAGGTCCCTACACATTCAGCATCTGTGACACAACTGGCTTTTCTGACTATGTGAGAGGCGGAATCGTTTCCCAGGTCAAGATGCCCAAGAAGATTGCTTTTGTAAGTTGCTGTGGTTTCTACCATGGAGCTACTGTGTCAAGCGAGTGACAGTGAGCTAACAAAAACCATGTTTTCGTTCTTTGTTTATGGTTTTTCTATGTTTCTTGTCCAGAAATCCCTCCCTTCCTCAATGACTGACCCAGAGTTCATGATGACAGATTTTGCTAAATTTGAGCGACCAGGACAACTGCACTTGGGCTTCCAGGCTATCCATGCCTTCCAGAAGAAACACGGTCACCTTCCAAAGCCTTGGAACCAGGTTACACTCTGAATGGCTAAAGTTATGGTTTCTGTGTAGTAGGGTTGGGCAATACGTCAAAATTATCCCACCGCCAAGCGTCAGCCCAACAATCGATGAACCCTCCCCCCATGGCCATTTTTAGTGAATGCAATCATGGAAGAGCTTGTTGCGAAAAAGAATACAAAATCCCCTATTTGGGATTATTTTGGTTTTGAACCAGATGCAACTGGCAAGCTGAAGGACCTAAATGAAGTAACTTGCTATCTACCAGTTGCTATTAGCACACGCTTTAAATTGAACTTTTCTGGTTAACTGAGTTGAATTCTCGAGGAGGCAGACTTAGCTAAATAAAAGGACAAAACATTTCCCAAAGAAAAACAACCTCCAGTTGGAATCGGCCAATTGCTCGTTGCCGATATAGTTGTCCAATCGCCTTTCAAAGTCTTGAGTCAACATTTTCTGTCAAATGTAATGCCAAGTTGTAATTATTCCTGATGGTTAAAATTGCTACATTTATTTTTTAGTACACTTTTGAGATTGAATATACAGCTATAGTCTCCAGGAGGAGGGAAAAATGCATACATCTCTTAAATGTGTCATGTTTGTTTTATGGTGTGTTGTGTACTAAGACTGATGTGCTGACTTGTGTGTTTGCTCTAGGCTGATGGTGAGGAACTGGTTACGTTGGCTAAGGAAGTGAACTCTGCCCAGACGGGATCAGCTAAAGTGGAGCAGCTAGATGAAGCTCTGATCAAGAAGTTGGCGTCTGTCTCTGCTGGTGACCTGGCCCCAATTAATGCCTTCATTGGTGGACTGGCTGCACAGGAAGTGATGAAGGTGAGCAGACTTGGAATTCCTATTGCCACTATGCCTTAATTTAAAAGGGGCTTGTTAACCTCCACTCTTGTAAATATAGGACTCAATGTCTAAATTTTATGTGTATGTGTCTAAAAGCCATTTCTCATTAGTCCTGCTGGTAAGGCCCTATGTATCTGAAGGCAAGTGACACAGTTTTGTTGCTTATCAACAGCTTTAATGCATGTTCTGACATGCTAGTTGGTCAAGTGTACATGAACATTTAAGCCGCGAAACCATGTGATTTGTCCATGTATGTCTTCTCTTTACATCTCCCAACATTCCTCTGTATTGTTTTTATAATAGGCATGCACTGGAAAGTTTATGCCCATTATGCAGTGGCTCTACTTTGATGCCTTGGAGTGCCTGGCGGAAGAGGAAGGAGACGTGCTCACAGAGGAAGAGTGTGCCCCTGTAAGTGCTTATATAAACGCTCTGATATTGATGCATCATTCTCTGATAAGGCATTGTTGGGGCTAAATGATGGCGTTAACATCTCCCTCTGTCTCTGTCGTTATCTACCAGAGGAACTGTCGTTATGATGGGCAGATTGCAGTGTTTGGCACCAAGCTGCAGGAAGCGCTTGCCAAAAAGCGTTATTTCCTGGTGAGTCAGCCAATCAAATGCTTTCCAAACAGCTTCGCTGGCCTCTTGTTACTAAGGAAGATGTAATGGTGGCCTTTCTCCCACTTAGTACTATTGAGCAGATGAAGTACAGTTTTTGTGTTCAATGTTCAATCAGAAACATGCTCATGTGTGTGTGTCAGTCAGACAGAATGTACTCCACAACCATGTAGCAACTGCACGAAGAATACTATAATCAGAACATGAACTAGTACATTAATTTTGCTTTTGAATGTTGTAAACTGATGTTTTCCACTATCATTAAAAATGGAACTTGGGGAGCGCCTCCGTAGCCGAATGGTTACAGCGCATGTCACGTGGTTGCAACTGTCGTCAGTTCAATTCCAGCTGGCAACAGTTGCATTTCATACCCCTCGCTCTCTCCCACATTTCCTGTCTGACCTCCACTGTCACTTAGAGCCCGACCGATAAAATGGCGTGCCGATATGAGCTAATTGCAAATAAATTGGTATCGGCGTTTATAACAGTCGATAAATGACAACCAATTAAGACCGGATGCAAAATTTGCGCGTATATCTTTTTAAGACCAGGTGCGACGTTTGCGTGCTTTGGAGTCGGATGTTATTTGAGTACGTTTTAGATGCATTATGGGGACCCCCCCCCCCGTGCGCTCTTGGCCCGTCATAGCCTCTGTGTGGACCACAGCAAAGGTTCTAAAGTTGCGCTTCAGACGGTGACAATGGCTTGACGACCCGAGTGAGGCGAGCAACATTGATGCAGAGTTCAGCAGTTACTTTGAGGACAAAAGCAACAATGAGTGAGAAGACTCAGACCCAGGTTGTTTGAGGAGGATTCCGAATTTTTCCGAAATAATGAACATCAGGGCTCAGGCAATTTCCAGTTAAAGCTGAAGGTTTAGGCTCTTCGTGTTTCTATCTGCTACCGAGGCTGAGAAAAGTTTTAGTGAATGTTGACAATTCTCAGTTTTTTTTGTTTTTTTTTTCAAAACACCCTCAGGTTTTAGGAGGTTGTTTTCAAACAGTGCCTTAGGTTTTAGATTGGCTTTTTTTTTTTTTAAGAGGGCACCTTAGGCCATAATGGGTTAAAAAAAGAATCTGAGACAGAAGACGGATCCTTAAACCATGTTATTAGTGTTGTTGTTGTATAGTTAGCAACTCCACTGTTAGCAACATGTGTTTGGAACACCACAAATCACGATCAGCTTACCCGAGCAGAGTAGCCCACAGCGGAGATCATCTGTGTTCATGGTCAGTTGATGATTGTCACGTGAAATACATTACTTAAATAATAATAATCCTTCATCGCTTCTCATCTTAATAAGCCTGACAACATTCATGTCAGCCATGCCTGGTTATGCTACAGTAATGTGAAAGCCGGTACCATCAGTCAAACATCAAAATTTGTTTTAACATTATGGTAGCTGAGTGGCGTAGGCTAAGCTGTTGACAAAGTTGACTGTAGTCAGTCATTCTGGCGTTCGCTCTCTTGGACAGTGAAGCTTTGTTTTTATATATAAAATGTTGGATATATGTGTTTTTGTAGTTTGGATATGTGTTTTTGTCTTAGTGTTGCACTGCTGTGGGCTGGGGGAAACAATATTTTGTTTCATTTCATGTACGGAAGTGCATGAAATGAAATAAATGACAAATAAATGTTCCTGATTCCTGTAGGGTAATTTAGGAACCTGGCAGTTCTAGCGAGTGAACAAACAACAGTCCTATCATTTCTCCCTCGTCACTTCTAAAAATTCTCTGCCAACATCGCTAACAGCAGCTTATAATTCTGTCCATCGCTAAATTAGGTTAGCCACAAAGCTAGCAAATGCCATGCTTGTCAGTGCAAGACGACTAACTTTAATGAGCAGTTAAACTATAACGTTTAACTTAGTCTGCCTAAATGAAGCATGGGTAAATATATCTGCGACTTGCATGTTTGTAGTTACAGTCGGTGCATTGGAAATGATTAAACCAGAGGGAACACAAATAAATGTTTTGGTTGAGATACTGAACATACAGTACTGATGTTTATTTAGCTGTTTTATTGTTATTTATTTTCTCAGTGTTCATTTCTAGAATTGGTTGACAGTGTATAATAATGATAAATATTATTAAATGAAGTTATTTGTTTAAGAAAGCAGCCTTCTGAGTAGCTTTGCATAGTCGTATCGGTGCACAATCCACATGGGAAAGGTTTTTGCATTCCAGCTCAAAAAATTCACCATATCGGCAGCCACATCGGTAATTCGTGAATTTCCCCCCTCTAAAATGTGTATCGGTCTCAAAAATCCCATATCGGTCAGGCTCTACTGTCGCTGTCTAAGAAAGGCCAAAAAGAAAGAAAAAGAAAGAAATGGAACTTGGCTATGTTTTCTCATTGTGAGACCTTTGACTCTTGCAGGTTGGGGCTGGGGCCATTGGCTGTGAACTGCTGAAAAACTTTGCTATGATGGGTCTGGCCGGTGGTGAGGGTGAGGTCATTGTGACTGACATGGACACCATAGAGAAGTCCAACCTCAACAGACAATTCCTCTTCAGGCCCTGGGATGTGACAGTGAGTGTGTGCAGCCCCAAGCATATGCACTGGCATATTATAGAAGAGGAAGTTTGAGAAAAGCATAAGATTATGTGTGTGTGTGTGTGTTTGTGTACACATGTGAGTGTGTGAATTGTAAAGCTTTTTGAGTGGCTGTTGCAGCTAGAAAAGTGCTATATAAAATGCAACTTGATTGACTGATCAATTGAACGCAATGGTCCCGAGGAGATGTCAACATGGGGATTTTCTGTTCATTGAACAAGCAGTGTTTTTTGTGTGTAATTGGGTCAAAGTATTCTTGCAGTTGCTGCAGCTACTTGAGTCGTGTTCAGACTAGGGATGTCTCTTGGTTTGAGAATGAGGAGGTTCCCCCCAGTAAAACGAGTTACAATTAGAATAATCAGAATCAGAATACTTAATTCATCCCTGAGGGGAAATTGGGTCCTATTACAGACACTCATGCTCTAGTAAAGAAAAACTAACAAGATTACAAGAAAGTAGAAATAAGAAAAATAGAAATAGAAGATCTTATTCTTCTTTCGGCTTGTTCTCTGTTTCCCAGGGGTCGCCACAGCAGATTTGATAGTTTCCGTCAGTACCCTGTGAGGGCACAGCACCAATGATAGTCTTGTCAATCCGCATAATGATTTGGCAAAATTTTACATTGGATGCCCTTCCTGACACAACCACTAACCCTGTGGACTAGAATAGAATATGAAATGTAAGATAAAATATGTAAACATATGTGCACCATGCTCTAGCACATAACACTCTATCTATACTGTATTACATTACATTACAGTCATTTAGCCGACGCTTTTATCCAAAGCGACTTACAATAAGTACATTTAACGTATGAAATCAGGAGAACTACTAGTCATCAGAGGTCATAAGTGCAGCTAAACAAGCATCTAAGAGCAAAACCAGTGCTAAAAGTAAAAGTGCAAGAAAGAGAGTTTTTTTTTTTTAAATGAGTGAATACAATAAGTGCTAAGAACAAGTAACAGGGTCATAGTTCTTAAAGAGGTGAGTTTTCAACCTGCACTGAAAAATGGGCAGCGACTCCGCTGACCTGACATCAGTGGGGAGTTCATTCCACCACAGTGGGGCCAGGACAGAAAAGAGCTGGGCGGGGTCGATCGGCAGCAAGGGCCTCTGAGCGATGGGGCAACCAGGCGTCCCGAGGCAGCAGAGCGAAGTGGTTGGGCGGGGGTGTCGGGCTTGACCATGGCCTGGAGATAGGAAGGAGCTGTTCCTTTCACTGCCCTGTGGCTAGCACCAGAGTCTTAAACTGGATGCGAGCAGCTACTGGGAGCCAGTGTAGGGACATGAAAAGGAGGAGCTGTGTGGGAGAACTTAGGGTGGTTGAACACCAGACGAGCTGCAGCTTTCTGAACAAGCTCCAGAGATCTGATGGCCGACGCCGGGGTGCCAGCAAAGGGAGGGAGTTGCCGTAGTCCAGCCGGGAGATGACCGGAGCCTGGATGAGCACATTACTGCAGCACAAACAAACACCCGATAGGGTAAAATAAGTGGAAGGGCCACTCTAATGACTATTGATTGACTCAGTGTCTTGACACTCTGAGGGAGGATTTGTAAAGTTTGATGGCCACAGGCAGGAATGACCTGCTGTGGCACACTGTAGTGCATTTCGACAGAATGAGTCTATCACTAAAAGTACTCCTGTGCCCGGCCAGCACATCATAGAGTGGGTGGGCGACATTGTCCATGATGGCACATAACTTCAACAGCATCCTCCTCTCAGAAACCGCCACCAGAGTCTAGCTCCACCCCCACAAAGTCACCAGCCTTGTGGATCAGTTTATTGAGTCTTTTTGCATCCGCTACCCTCAACCTGCTGTTCCAGTTTATTGTCTCGATACACCCCCAGGTACTTGTAGTATTCCATTGTCCACACTGACCCCCTGGATGGAAACAGGGGTCATTGGTGTCATGTCCCCTCCTCAGGTCAACAACCAGCTCCTTTAACAGCAATTCTTTGTGAGCTTAAATCGGCAAATCTAAATTTATGCAAAACTGTCATTTGCCGTGGCAGGACCTCAGACTACACTGACAGGTGTCAAGGATGCTGCAAATATTGTCTGCAGATACTGTTTGTGTCCAGCAACTTTAGAGAAATCAGTGCTTTGGCCTCGGCACACAATTATACATGATTGTCTTGGGTGAGAGTTTTGTTTTGAAATATTGATGTTTGTATTTGATCGGCATTCAGGTGAGTGGTTATTAATGTTGTTTTGCTTCTGTGGGGGCCACCAGAAAATGAAGAGTGAGACGGCTGCAGCAGCAGTGAAGCAGATGAACCCAGCAATCAAAATCACAGGTCATCAGAACAGGGTGGGTCCTGACACAGAGAAGGTCTATGATGATGACTTCTTCGAGAGCCTCGATGGAGTGGCCAATGCACTCGACAATGTTGATGCACGTAAGGCAACAAATTATGTGATACTAACTGGTGGTTTTAATCAGAAACTTGTCCTAAATTGGTATGTTAAATAACATAAGGGACTAAGCCTACGTTTACCTTATCTAGAAAACCAGATTTCAGAACTTGATGTTGTGGTATTTGATCCAGCTTGTCTCATCTTTGGTTTCTTGTATACATCAACTCTGTCCTCCTCGTGTAGGTATGTATATGGACCGGCGGTGTGTATACTACCGTAAGCCCCTGTTGGAGTCTGGTACTCTAGGCACCAAGGGCAACGTGCAGGTGGTGATCCCCTTCCTCACAGAGTCCTACAGCTCTAGCCAAGACCCCCCAGAGAAGTCCATCCCAATCTGCACCCTGAAAAACTTCCCCAATGCCATTGAACACACACTGCAGGTCAGTTAACACACAATGTACATACCCCACCTTTACATGCACACAAGCAATCAGTAGACAGGCGCCATCCCAACCCACGACATACACAGCTAGTGAACATGCACAGAAAGACTTGGCTAACACCGAAAGGAAAATAGTTTATAGTACCCCTCCACTCAAAAATTTGTTCTTCTTAAATTTGTGTCCCCTAAAATGTCTGGCCTTGACTATAATCTATGTAAAGAGATTCACTAGAGCGGTGTTTTCACCATTCCTCTATTGAAGGAGGAGCTGTCTGTGTACTCCTAAAATCAGATTCAAACGTACCCCGGGCAAGCTAGATTTGGTACATCATAAATCCGAAATCCAATCGCTGTCTAATATGGAAATGCAGGGCGGGCAAAGAGACCTAAAACCTCCTGCGCAGAGCAGACTTGTTGGTACAGAGAGCGTTTTTGCATTAGCATAGTGAAAGCTTTGACAGCAAACATGGTAGAGTGTGCAGTTTTTGGATGTGAACCAGACCCTGGAGTTTCCTTCCACTATCTGCCAAAAATATTCCCACTGTACTGCTGAAATGGTTGGAATTTATTTACAGACATCAGGGTCACATGCCTACAAACCTGGAGGGCTGCGTATCTGCAGTGCTTATTTCAGTGAGCGGTGTTTCCATAACTCAATGTAAAAGTCACTGGTTTTTCGCAAGAAATTAGTTTTGAAGTCTGTTGCTGTGCAGACTATTTGCCCTGGGACTGCAACAGCGAGCGAGAGTCAGTATGTAAGTTATGTATTTCTTTTACTCAACCAACAGTCCAATGAAAGCTTTCTGCATATAACATATTTCTTTTGTGGCTTATTAATAGCATTAACTATGTTAGTCTTTTACTAGCTGCTGCGAGTTCTCCCCCTTCGGTGCTTTCTGGGCTTGGTCCCAAGCAAAACTCGGGGATCTATAAACTGCAGTGCTGGTCGCCTCGTCCTGAGGTTCCAGCCGTTTTGAATTTTAGACTACTGCCAATAAGCCAGTTCCCAGGAAAACTTGGTTGGCTATAAAGATACAGATATCACATGTAATATAAAAATCTCAGCCAGACAGAAGAAATCTTTCTGCAGACTTTGATTAGACGTCTGGTATATAATTGCGTAATAACAATGTGAACACTCTAACATAGTGGATATTATTGTATGTTTCACAACCACTGCTGTGTCGGCCACTGCCTGTTATAAGCTAACAAACAACATATACATATGGAAGATGCTAACTACACTTACCATGCTGATCCATCTGCTAGTCGCCGATTTTGGTGCACAACAGAGTCTGGGTCTGACTGAGGCTCAAACATGTATGGCTAAATCTCCGATGCACACCGCTCTTTAACCAGTCAACCTAGCGCAAGCAGTGGTGGGCAGGGCGCCAAGCCCGTGACATTTGCATATTCACAAATTCTGAATTTCTCAGTGAGGTAGACAAAGTAGATGTGCTTCCAGCTCCTTTTACAAAGGTTGTTTTTTTTGGGGGGGGGGGTTTAAACCCATGTTAATCAATGTATTAGTCATCTGAGTATTTTTAAACTCTACACATGTCTGGAAAGGAACTTTAAATATTGCAGGTGCAGTGTAAAATGTGTTAAAACTGCTGCAAAACAGTTAAAACTATTTTGCAGTATTTCTAATAATTTTCTGCAGTTACAAATACTTCTCTTGAAACTACATTTGTGGATACAATGACTAGCTACCCATGGGCTTCAATTCTCGTAGCTATGCTATGTATTTGTGCTAATTGATTTCTCCAACATGTTTTTTCCCTTTTGAGAGATGGTTGATCCTGAACTTTTTTCAGTAGTGTAATTGGCTTGAGTTTAAAAAAGGAGGAAGAACGAATTTTACCATGAGCAAACAATACTTGGCGCTAGATACAGAGGACAACAAACCAAAAATGGTCATAAGAAGCTCAGTCTTGGATGTTATCTTTAAACTGGTTAGGAAATCTTGATGGACCTTTTTAATCACAGCAGATTTCTCTAAAATCAAGAATGTATACAATGATTTAATCACCGTCTTTTCCTCTCTGTCCAGTGGGCCCGTGATGAGTTTGAGGGACTCTTCAAACAGCCATCAGAGAATGCTATGCAGTACCTCACGTGAGTCACCACAACTTTTATTTATTGCAAATTAGTGCTGTTACTTTTTCCCCAAAACTTAAGTTTCAATGAAATGACCAAATATTCAATAAAATTTCTTGAAATTGATTCAGTGCAAATTTAGAAAACTGCACTGTGTGAGAAATTAGTTTAGAAGTAAAAACATCAGTGGGGGGTGTTCAGAGCAACTTTTTTGTGGAAAAGGTAATTTTCTTGGTCTTAAATTCTCGTTGAGAATTTCTTAGATAGTTTCATCATCACTCGATGCTCCAGTTATTTTACAGAGAAAACCACTCTAGCAAAATTAATGCTAGTGATTCTGGGGCGTATCGTTAGGCCAAGGTTCATATGCTCCTGAATAACTGGGAAAATTCAGCAAGTTTGAAAAGCAAATTCCAGGCTCTGGGAAAGTCATGGAAGATCATAAATTTATAAAATTTTTGGAAAAGTCATGAATATCTGACTAAAGACTAATCTTGAACTCAAGGTTCAAGATTGACAGAAAGTAGTGGGGGGGGGGAGTAACAGTGGGTTGAACCATTGTGGCAAGGCTTTAAAGCGACAGTAGTCAACTTCTTTGCTTTAACTTAGCATTGTGAAGTAAATGTTGATTGCACAGTGTAATGGCTATAGAATGATGACATCATCAGCATTTACATTGGTTTCCTATAATCCTTGCTTTCAGGCCTATAGGGAACTAAATTCTGTCTGCCACCAGGTGCGATCTTGCGGTGAAAATGAAGGCTCAATTTGAGGCACAAAGAAAGTGCATCAACCATTGTGCAACCAAAGTAGGAAGAGTATCGCACATTTGTTTCCCCCGGTAGCTATCCCCAGTAGCAGAAATGACAGTGGAAACTACCCGGCAAGATAAAAAGAACCACATTGACAGAGGAGGCAAAGAAGGTGAAGAGGGAGAGCAATAGAATGAGGTTAAAATGAGTGAACTTCAGACAGGCATTCACTCGATGGAGTGAGCTCTGGCGTTGTTTATCATATTGTTTCCCTGTCGAGAGGTGTTTCCCCCCTAGCCAGACGAAAGCATTCGCATGGAAACAGGTTAGCTGTCAGTTATGATTTGGTAAAGGGGTAAGCATTAGGTTAAGCTTAAGCTTGAAGTTAGGTTAGGGTTAGGTTGAGGCAGTAGTGTGCCGTGGGGTTTCAGTAAGGGCCTTAAGTAACGAACGGCCCCCCCCAAAACCATACACATTTCTCATATGGGTGCAGATATAGCCCACATACAAGATACACTATCACACACTATGCACCACTGGATCAACACCAACAAGATGGCTGATGTTCAATAACCTCACTGCACACCCTTGTCCACTATAGCAGCTATTACAGCATCACCATCAGAGCTCCCTTTATCACTCGGCAACCAGATTGCACATCCACACCACATGGCACATAAACAATTAGAAGAGTCCGCTCATTAGCGTGCAGATCTCTGCCAGGCTATCTCCCCTTCTCCGGTTCTCCGACTTGGTGACAAACCACCCCCTTTTTTCGCCTAGCGGGAGAAGGGGCCCATATTAAGACTTAAGATGTGTTTAACCATCATGGTTTTCATGATGTAAAATGAATGTAGGCGAATGACTTTCGTTCATTCTAAAGCGGTAAAAAAACAGCTCAGCCATGGGATATGTTTTATTGTAGCTACTGAGGCGATTTCCAGCTGAGCCTGCGAGTAATCCTACTCTTGAAATTGTATTTTTATAGTGGGGTTTTAACATTGGAGTCTATGGCATTTCAGCGTCCCATCCCCCTCATAGTGTCAATTAAACAAACATGGCAGCAAGGTGAATAAAGTGAGTTATTTTTGGTTCATCTGGTGTTCCTCCAGCTCTCCTGTACTGAGATCAGTAGTGAATTATTTGCTGATTTGCAAATTACGATTGATGTCTCATTTACTTTCAACACACATACCCGAACGCACAATCGGCACTGTCGCTGCCCGAGCTAAGTCAACTGTGCATGCGTGCAGCAACAAGAGAGCAGTGTTGGTCGAGTGAGCTAGAGTGAATGAAGAGAGGGAGTGGTGATAGCGAGAATAAACGTTTTCCAAGGGTTTTCAATCACCGCAACCATGGGAGGTTCTTGGAACGTAGTCATAACTGTGCACAAAAACAATTTAGGCTGATAGGTCCAGTAGTTTGCGAGATAAGCTGCGGATAGAAATAATGTGACCAAAAGCATAATCCCCTCCAGGATACCGCCTGGCAGAGATGAAGAAGTTTCCACAGTTGATATCGTGTTCACCTTTCACTCACGCAACTTCACAAATTCAATAAAATATAGCCACAAAATTATTATTGCACCGCCTTCAATAAGAAAACAGTCTAAAAATACGAAGTAGATCGGCAACAAGATCATCGGTAGCTGTGAATGCGGCTCACAGCCCACCAAAGAATCAAGCACAAAGTTGATTATAATACCGGGCCTAGCACTGACACACTGCAGGGCCCTGGGGCGTTGTGTCACTACACATCAAAATTTGATTGGCTGATGATATGGTCACTCTGAAGTTGTAATCAGGTTGCAACTTTGGGCTTCAACAAAAGGCTAGCAATACAATCTGGTGTTGGCCCACAGAGCTGCGATACATTCAGATGACATAGGAAATCTGGTAGTCAAATCTATCTCCAGCATCAAACCTCTGTTGCCCACAAATGTTGAACAGGCCCACAAAAAGCAAAAGTCTTGTACACATGCCTTAAGGTAGTCAGTTATTGTCATTTGATTTTATATATGTATGTGTATGTGTTTTTTATATATATATATATTTATTTATTTGTTCATTTATTTATTTGTTTTACAGAGATCCCAAATTTATGGAGCGTACTCTGAAACTGCCTGGAGCTCAGCCCCTGGAGGTGCTGGAGGCCGTCTACAAGACGCTGGTCACAGACTGCCCTCACAGCTGGGCCGACTGTGTAACCTGGGCTCGCAACCACTGGCAGTGCCAGTATAGCAACAACATTCGCCAGCTCCTGCACAACTTCCCCCCAGATCAGGTACAAACCCAAGCTTTGAGTTTCATGCCCTGTCTTGCCAATTTACCCCAAGTCACTTAATCATGGTTCCAGTTGAAATAATATACTTTCACTTTCAGCTCACAAGCTCTGGCGCCCCCTTCTGGTCCGGCCCAAAGAGGTGTCCTCATCCATTAGAGTTCAACACTAGCAATGTGAGTCTTTGCTAATTTCTTTCTATTTTGCAACTCATCTGACATCTCTAGACTGTGCGTCTCTCATCCAGTCACCCCACTCAAAGTTCATGACCTTTGGAAGTAATTCCACTGCCTTCCCCTGTAGGAGCTGCACATGGACTATATATTGGCAGCAGCCAACCTATTTGCTCAGACATATGGACTGCCTGGCAGCACCGACCGTGCAGCTTTGGCCAAGATCCTGCAGGAAGTCAATGTACCAGCCTTCACTCCCCGCTCCGGGGTTAAAATCCACGTCTCCGATCAGGAGCTGCAGAGCGCCAATGCCTCAGTTGGTAAGATGCACACAAAATGATTAATTTGTCCAGGCCCTAGATCAGCGAATATGAATATAGGAGGATTAGGAACAAAGTCATTTTTTGGGAGACATGACTCCCAAAAAATGACTCTCAGCTCTTTTCTCTGATAGTGACCATTGGATTCTGTTTGTAGATGACTCCAGACTAGAGGAGCTGAAGTCCTTGCTGCCCGTCCCAGAGACGTCTGCATCCCTGTCAAAACTTAACCCTGTGGACTTTGAGAAGGTGCACCACCTCTCCTTCTATGTCTGTTATTGTAATGCCTCGGGAAGTTTTGGGAATGAAAGAAACACTCCAGCCTGCTTTAGATGTATTGACTCTGTAGATGTATTGAGGTGTCTGCTCTGTGTGTTTCAGGATGATGATACCAACTTCCACATGGACTTTATCGTGGCAGCATCCAACCTGAGAGCAGAGAACTATGACATTCCCCCTGCAGACAGACACAAGGTGGGCAAACATGCTTACTATACAATACATACTATCCATCCATTATCCAAACCACTTATCCTGCTCAGGGTCACGGGGATGCTTTAGTCTATCCCAGCAGTCATTGGGCGGCAGGCAGGGAGACACCCTGGACAGGGCGCCAGGCCATCACAGGGCCGACACACACACACAATACATACTGTGCACTACATAATCGCATACAATACCTTACTTAAATCTACTACTACTACTATTACTTTTGGCTGCTCTCATTAAGGGTCGCCGCAGCGGATCATCCGTTTCCATCACTTTCTGTCCTCTGTATCTTCCTCTGTCACACCAGCCGCCTGCATGTCCTCCCTCACCACATCCATAAACCTCCTCTTTGGTCTTCCTCTTTTCCTCTTCCCTGGCAGCTCCATATTAAGCATCCTTCTCCCAATATACCCAACATCTCTCCTCTACACATGTCCAAGCCATCTCAATCTTGCTTCTCTTGCTTTGTCTCCAAACTGTCCAACCTGAGCTGTCCCACTAATATACTCGTTCCTAATCCTGTCCTTCTTTGTCACTCCCAATGAAAATCTTAGCATCTTCAACTCTGCCACCTCCAGCGCCGCCTCCTGTCTTTTCATCAGTGCCACTGTCTCCAAGCCATATAGCGTAGCTGGTCTCACAACCATCTTGTAAACCTTCACTTTAACTCTTGCTGATACCCTTCTGTCACAAATCACTCCTGACACTCTTCTCCACCCTGCTTGCACACTCTTCTTCACTTCTCTTCCGCACTCCCCGTTACTTTGGACAGTTGACCCAAGTATTTAAACTTATACGCCTTTGCACCTCTACTCCTTGCATCCTCACCATTCCACTGTCCTCCCTCTCATTTACGCATATGTATTCCATCTTGCTCCTTCTTGCTACTACTACAATACCTTACTTACATAGATAGCCTAAATTTCAATGTATCCATCAGGAGTGTTTGACTTGAAGTTCATTGTGACGAGTTGCATTGCACTTCACTTGACCATTTGGATCTTCCTGACTTTATGTAATTTAAGCTGTGCCTATGTGACTTTCTGTGCATACATAAATGCATACATACATACATACATAAGAGCACATTTCATAACATATTATGCTCTCTTTCCCTTGTTAATCTGATGTTTTAGATATTTTATTAACACATTGGCACTCTCAGGCATTTCTGTTTAAATATATATGCAGTGCTTCTCAAAGTCTGGACCAAATGGCAAGTCAATGCGGACCCAGCCCATATCTCGTGTTATGAATACAACATGTTATGAAGTGTCATGTTTTCTATATTGTGTGTTATTCCTGCCGAGTAAATGCATTGTTATGCCGGAGAATTTACTTTGGGGGTGGTGCGCAACTTTTATTGCACCTAGAGTACATAACTGCAAACTTATCGCCTTTCAGCAACAATCGCCATTTTTAGTGCCATCCAGGCACTAAAAATTGCTATGGGATTTTCCTTCCCGGTTATCCAGGCTAGCGTCAACCTTATTGGACTGTCCAATCAATAGTGTAGTTTTAGTAATTTCTGTGGGCCAGTCGGAACTTCGATTTTGTCTGCTACGTGACATTCGCTTGAAGATACCTTGGCGAATGTTTTTACCAAAACTTGAGGTAAGCTTTTAGTTTTGTAGTGAACATTAACGTGCATTGTTACTCTTGTCATGTTTGGACTTAACATGTTTGGAGAACAAAGTGCGGCACTTTACTTGCTCAGGCTAAAGTGAATTATGTGAGAATGATCGTCCATGGCATGAGAGAGTTTGCCGTGAGTCGAAGTTTGATTACCTGCAGGCTGAGCAAAAATGGAACCATCCATGTTATTTTTATGGTAACTAGATGAAAGAAACCCATATTTCTGATAAAACATTTGAAAACGGGTGAAATTTGACTTGTGGACAACAGGCCAGCCATGCACACGTGCTGCTGAAGCAAGATGAGGCATGGCTGAGCAGAAAAAGCTGGCAAGAAGGCATGTCATAAAGCAGCAGAAACACTCGTGCAGGCGAAGAGTCTGAAACAAGCATAAAATCGTCCAGACCCGTGGTGCACCTGTCCTGCATGTGTTGCTGCAGCAAGGCGGCGTTCAATGAGAGAGGGCAACAGCAGACATCCCTCTCAGGTCGGCCACAAGTGAGTGACCACAATTTGCCACGCATAGATGCGTGTACGCTGTGGGAAAAATAAAAAGCAAGAGAAGCACTATGTTCTCCCTCGTCTTCCCCTATCTCACCCTTATACATTGTGGTTAAAATAATCGAAAATCGATAAAACTTAGCAGATTGGGAATCAACTTTATTAGCCAAGTGTGCTTATGCATACAAGGACTCTAAATCTGGTTTACAGTAGCTTCTAGTACTCTAAAACAACACAAAAGAAAAACAAGAAATAAATAGGAATAATAAATAGAATACTGGAGGTAAGTATGTATGCGCAAGGTATGTAACTGTAGAGTATTGTGGCTGAATAAGTATAACTTATTATAGTTGCATATTATATACTATCTATCTATCCATTATCCAAGCTGCTTATACCAGTTGGGGTTGTGGGATGCTGGAGCCTGTCCCAGCAGTCATTGGGCAGCAGGTGGGGAGACACCCTGGACAGGCGGCCAGTCCATTACAGGGTATATACATTTGGGACAATTTAGTAGCGGCCGATTCACCTGACCTACATGTCTTTGGACTGTGGGAGGAAACCGAAGCACCCACAGGAAACCCACGCAGACACGGGGAGAAGATGCGAACTCCACACAGGACGACTGCCAAGGTTGCACAACCCCGGGGTATTATATAATTATGTACTATTTTATATAGCATCCCAATGACCCTGAGAGCAGGATAAGCGGTTTGTATAATGGATGGATATATACTATATTATTATATCATTACAACCAGTATACAGCAGTTGTATATGTATTTACAACTGTACGTTTGTAGTGCACATCAGAGATATGTGAGACATCTTGACGAGAGGGGGCTATTTACAAAGTGTCATGTTTACTTAAGGGTCCATTGTTACACCATGCTGTAGATAGATGGCCTGTGAGGGGAAAAAAATAGTTCCTGTGCCTGGTGGTTTTGGGGCACATTGCTCTGTAGCGCTTGCCAGAAGGTAGGAGTTCAAAAAGTCTATGTCCTTAGTGTGAGGGGCTGTGCTTAATCTACCCGCCTGTTTGCAGGCATTGTATAGGTGTACAAGTCCATCAGGGGAACACCAATGATTTTTTTTTCTGCTGACCTTACTGTTCACTGCAGTCTTTTCCTAGCCCGTTTTGTGGGGCCTCCGAACCAGACCGTGATGGATGTGCACAGGACAGATTCGATGACTGCAGTGTAGAATTAGCTGAATAGCTCCTGCGGCAGACTAAACTTCTTCACTTGCTGCAGAAAGAACATCTTCTGCTGGGCGTTTTTGAGGATGGAGTTGATGTTGGAAATGGTAGTTCCAAGAAACTTTGGAAGGTCTCCATGGTTGACACAGGGCTGTTGGATACTATGAGGGGGAGCAGTGCTGAGGGTTGTCTCCTGAAGTCCACTGTCATCTCCACAGTCCTTAGTGTGTTCAGTTCAAAGTT
Organism: Lampris incognitus; assembly: GCF_029633865.1. NCBI lineage: Eukaryota > Metazoa > Chordata > Actinopteri > Lampriformes > Lampridae > Lampris > Lampris incognitus. The sequence goes on from NW_026611080.1 coordinate 173,576, forward strand.
GTGCTGACTGCACCAGAGCACCAGCCGCTCAACCTATGTATTTGTTGTGTTGATCAAAACAAGATGTTTTCTTGTTGTATTCTAATCTCAAAATGCTCCAGTTGTACGCTATTGCTGTCTGATCATGTGATGAATTCTTCTAAGCGAAGAGGAGCTGTGTTCTAGCATGTCTAATACAATTTCCTCAGTCTCTAGCATTCTCTCTTTTTTTAATCTCTGCATCCTGTTTGTTGCCCCATTGACTCAAATGTATTTCCCCTAGGGTCAGTCAAGTTCAGCTTAATTAGTATATGCATTTTTTGTCCGTTTTCCTTCTAGAGCAAGCTAATCGCCGGCAAGATCATCCCTGCCATCGCCACCACCACAGCCTCGGTGGTGGGCCTTGTGTGTCTGGAGCTCATCAAGATCGTCCAGGGACACAAGAAACTGGAATCGTACAAGAATGGTTTCATGAACTTGGCCCTACCTTTCTTTGCCTTCTCTGAGCCCATCGCTGCTCCCAGCCATAAGGTAGGCCACAGCCTGGAGGGTTGTGAATGCACGCTGGAGACATTCGGTTCATTTTTCTTCATCGGACAGTTCAAAAAACACCTTTTTTCCAAATGTGTGAATTGTCTGGTTAAGAAAAATAACCAACTAAAACTGAGATTAAGTATTCTGTTATAGGTAGCAAATAGGTTGGGTACTATTTGGATTTTAATTGATTTTGATTTTCTTTTTGAATCCAGCACCTTAGTGTGGGGCTTACAATCCAGCTGTAGCTTAATTTAGGGTGTAATGACAGTCGGGAGAGACACTGAAAATGTTGCATTCTTTCAGATTTCAATCACGTTGGAGTAAATTCTTTGCCATTTGGAGTTTTCCTCCCTTGCGTTAAATTCTCTTAATGCAATTTTTGCAGTTTGCTGCAACTCTGTGGAGCGTTTGCTCCAGTCAGTCCTGTCATAAAAATGACCGCCGGTCAGTTCACTGAATCTTAAGACTTTGTAACGCTCAATCCATTTTTCTTGTTTTGTGACCACGAATGAAGCTGCTCTTTCTGGACTTCATAGTGGCTTCGAAATTCCTGTTTCTTAATGAGCGCGCCCAGTTCTTGGAAAATTACAGCCATGTCAGAACCTTCTTCTTGATACCCAACCCTAGTGGCTAGTTGTCCTTCGTAGATATTTGGCTCTCCGATGATGACCCAGCCATGCTAATACCGATACACCAGGGTGTAAGTGAGTTCAACTTCACTTCTCACACTGATGGGATCAGTGTGTGCTGAGGAGAACTGACCGTCTCTGAACTTTAAACTTTTCTAACTGTGGCTCAGTCTGACCTCAAGTCGATTTGAGTACTGTTAAAGAAAATGTACATTGTGCTGTTTGGACTCGCATCTTTTGATCACCAACATGTAACTACGTGCTTCATCTTTTTTTCTTTTCTTTTTTTTTTTTCCTGCAGTATTATGACATTGACTGGACATTGTGGGATCGCTTTGAGGTCAAGGGCATGCAGCCCAATGGGGAGGAGATGACGCTCCGACAGTTCCTGGACTACTTCAAGGTACGTCCCCTCCAGCCTACTTCCTGTTCTCAGCAGGAGGCGATTAGCCCACAAAGATTTTAACCCCGTTCTTCTTTCCTTCCTATGTTCAGAATGAACACAAGTTGGAGATCACAATGCTTTCTCAGGGAGTGTCTATGCTCTACTCCTTCTTCATGCCTGCTGCCAAACTGAAAGAGAGACTGGAGCTGCCGTGAGTACCTCCAGTTTTCAGATTTACTGAGTTTTATTATTTATTGATAATTCTGCTTTGGTTGTCCATAATGAGCATGCGTTTCTCCTCTTGTCTGTGGTGTAGGATGACTGAGATTGTGACCAAGGTCTCCAAAAAGAAGCTGGGGAAGCACGTGAAAGCCCTGGTGTTCGAGCTGTGCTGCAATGACCTGTCAGACGAAGATGTGGAAGTGCCCTACGTCCGATACACCATCCGCTGAGCCTCACACTGAATTCACCCACCTGGGGAGAGGGGGGGGAGTGAGAGAGAGTGAGGTTGAGGAGGTGTGACATGGCGGTCAGCTATTTTGGGATCAATCAGTTTTTTCTGAGGCCTGTGGTTCTTTTAGCCCTGTGCCTGATTGTAAATAGCCCCACAAAGCTGACATAGGGCACCTTTGTGTATATTAGGGGGCAGTTGGTGCTGGGCCGTGGGGACGGGTGTTGTAAAGAGGAAGGGAGCAAATATACTGGACCTCTTGACTTTTTGATTTTCTTCCCTCTCTACCTAAAAACTGTTTAATTCGAAGCCTTAGTGTCTGCCTTCTCCCGGTGCCTCATTGCCCAGCCACCGTCTCTCTCCGACCTTCTTGCCCTCTTCTCAGTCGCCTCCTTCCCCCTCGGCTCTCTAGATAGACGGGGGTGTTTTTAATTAATCCTAGCGCCTGTCGACCTCTCCTCAACCTGCTCTCTTCCCTCCTCGAGATCCCGTCTTCTACACCTCACCCCAACATTGTGTTTTCTTTTGCAGACACAAGTCATGAAAGTGAAGAATTCAGCCATTTAAAAACAATCAGAATCCCAATTCTCTAACCCAGTGTCCAAGCCCAAATGGCTGTCTTTGGGTCAACCCGAGACACCCAATTTTGAGCGCTGTAAAGAAAGGCAGACAAATTTTAAAGCTGAATCCGCTGCCCTCCCCGGACTGTAAATGGATGCTGGCAGACCCGGACGTGTTCTGGTCTGCGGCGGCGCCAAAACGTGTGTCCACACTGGCTTTGGACACGCACTTGCACATGACTTGAGTTTTCACTTATACTCCTTTTTATTTTTCATGTGTTTTTTTGTTTTGTTTTTTTTTTTGTTTATTTTCTATTTTATTTGAGGGGGCAGAATTGTGGTGCACACAACACCTTGTAGATCATAAAACCGTCTTTCTACTTTGTTAACTCCAAATGACATTACAGTGTAAGAGCAAGGCAACGAGTTGTATCCTGAAATGGGAGCACTTAGTGTGATAGTGAATAAATGTGTAAAAGATGTGCCTGAGTCTGTCCTTTTTTATTTTATTTATTTTCAATTTTCTTTGGTTTGTCTTTGAACAAGCTTAATTAAAGTGGGTAATGTAGGGGGCGTCCGGGTACTGGGCGGTCTATTCCGTGGCCTACCAACACGGCGATCGCAGGATCGAATCCCCGTGTTAACCTCCGGCTTGGTCGGGCGTCCCTGCAGACAGAATTGGCCGTGTCTGCGGGTGGGAACCCGAATGTGGGTGTGTGTCCGGGTCGCTGCACTAGCGCCTCCTCTGGTCGGTTGGGGGGCCTATTCAGGGGGAGGGAGAACAGGGGGGGGGTAGCGTGGTCTTCCCCCGTGCTACGTCCCCCTGGTGAAACTCCTCACTGTCAGGTGAAAAGAAGCGGCTGGTGACTCTACGTGTATTGGAGGAGGCGTGTGGTAGTCTGCAGCCCTCCCGGGATGGGCGGAGTAGCGAACGGGACGGCTCGGAAGAGGGGGGGGGGTAATTGGCTGGATACAACTGTGGGGGAAAAATGGTTAATTTATATCCTGTCCACAATACAATGTAGCAAACCTCCCACACCGAACCGCGTAAGAATCTGATGGGTAGTGGTGGTTATTTCCAAGCCTGACCTGCAGCTTTCATCAGAAGTTTCAGAATGAAGCATATCTGCTAAGCGCAGCCCTCTGAGTAGGCGCTCAAACTTGCGCTTTACAATTAACAATCCGATCCCCTTCACTCCTGGTGATTGGCTGCAGTTCACAATCGTGGGCAAAAGTTTTTGTCTTCCGCTTCCCGTTTTGTCACGTATACGGCGTGCCCGGCATGTCGCCTTCGGCTCGCGAGTTACAATCTCATCTGTCACTTTGAAGGGCGGTTGGAGTGACGGACCGGTTTTTCTGCCGTCCTACCAGATGAAGTGGCTGATGGGTGAAGATGTGCAATCTGAGAGGATGTGGTCGTGTGAGAGAGAGAGAGAGAGAGAGAGAGCACAAGAGGAAGAGAGGAGAGGAAGGAGTGTTGCTGAGCTCTCCGCTTCGTAGACTTAAAAGAAGAGGAGAAGAGCATATTGGATTTTCTTCTTTTTGTTTTTTTTGTGGGTGATTTTTGAATCCTTCTCATTTTTTGGGGGGAATAAAAACTTCTTTCTTGAAATGATGTGCTGATGACCAAGAAAGCGGAAGATGGAGAGAGAGGAGACTGCTGACATACTGACTTCCTGGTAAGAGCTGTCTTGTCCGTTCCTTGGCAAGTTGACCTGTCGTCATCCATCCTTGATCAAATGACCTTTTTGTTGGTTGGAGGATGTCAATCACATTGGGTTTGTTAACGTTCAACAAAGGAATTGATGGGATAATACTCAAGGCACGGGCGTACACGGTCTTGTCTGGTTTTGAGACTCGCATGTAGTCTGTAGTCTCCAAGTAGGTTTCTGTCATAAACCTGCCAACTACTAAATAGCTTTAATATCCAACCATCGGGCGGTTTAACAAGCGTATGCAACATAGCCATATCCTGTTATGTAGGTCAGTGGTGGGATGTCATGGAAGAGATGTGCATGAGATGTAGTGATTTAAGATGTTTAACCCTTTCATTCGTTCATTCATTTATTTATTTATTAGGTCTGCGGCGCCAATAGACGTCCATCCCAGCCCGTGGGACCATGGCGCGGTAGGTCTTCTCCCATCCATGTTCTCTCTTGGTTAAACCGACGCAGACTCTGTGCCCCTTTTCAGCAAAAATAACTGCAGGAAAACTGACGTCTGAAACTGTTTTCTCTACAGAAGAAGAGAAAGCAGGAGCCAGGATTCAACTCCGTAATCCGAATCACGGAGGTGAGAGATCTCCGACACGCATCCATCCCTCTCTCTTTTGTCTCTCGTCTCTCTCAACACCTCTCCATCTCCATCACCATCTCTCTCTCTCTCTCTCTCTCTCTCTCTCTCGGTATGTACCGGAAGTTTGTCAGCCTTTACCTTTTGTGACCGCAGAGCTGCGAAATGTCTGTGGCAATGTTATGTGCAAGCGTGCGTGCTTATGGCGGCTTTCTGCTCTCGTTTCAGAACGGCAAGCTGGTAAACGCCAGTTAACAGTCGACCGCTGTGTGAGCTCTCTTAACACGCAGCACACCGTGCACAACACAGTCTCCTTCATTTGCGATGACGACCCCAACCGTGCAGTCGAGCAGAACACAGATAGGTCGTTCGAGGATGCGCCACATATCTATTACAAGACCCAGTGTGTGCACGAGAACACGGAACAAACGACCGCGCTCTGGTCGGCCCTGCAGACGTCTTGCAACTTTTACTACACGGGCAGAGTTTTGTGTTTCTTCCTCTTCTGAAGGTTCATACAGGAAACGAGCGTGCTGCACCCTGCAGCACCTCTCTGCACCCCGCACCCTCCCGTCCCCTCGCCTCTTCTCCCACGTACTCTTCTCTCTCTCTTCATTTCTCACTTTTTCAAGACTCGCTGTGTTACAGCCCAAATGAAACTCGCACCTCGTAGCGTGGCTCACCAGACCGACTTCATAACATTCAAAGCCTGCTTGTTTCTGCAGACCTTTTTTTTTTTTTTTTAAAGGCCCTCCCTGTTGTGAAGAATTACGCCTCCCCCCCCACCCCCACCCCTTCACATGTCGCAACTTTTACATGGCTCGTTTCAGCATTCAGGACATTAAACAGCGGACGAGCTTTCCGTTCCACTTGGCGGCTTCATCCCCGTGTAAACTCACAATCGCACCGCGACTTCACTTCGCCACTTGTCGTTTGCTTCCTTATCATGTCTCCAGGCCTGATGTCTACAAACGCACAAGCTCAGACGTGTGTTGGAGAACGTTTGCCTAAAGCGGCCCGTACGTTGACCTGTGGCCAGTCCAGTTTAATGATCAGTTGTGGTTTATTCAGGATGAAGAGGACGACGAAGATGAGATGAACTCGGAGCAGATGAAGGACTCGGAGGTGACGTATTCATCTCTCCTACATGTTCGGTGTGCTCGGTCGCCAGTCTTGAAGAGTCTTTTGAGTTGTGATGAACTTTAGTTGGATGCTAACCACCTGCGCCGGCCACGCTGGCGGACCGGCCGTCTTATTCTGCACGGCAGACGTGGGGACTTTGTGATGTGTAAATCTGATCACGTCAGACTCGACTTGCAAGAAGAATGAAGGAGACGGGACTTGGACTAGAACAGCTGTGACTGCTGACCTACTTGAGACTTGTCGCTAAATGACTTGAACGACTCGTCCTCATCCCACTTTCGCACAACAGAAATAAAGTGAAAAGGTGCCAAACGACAAAATTAAAGTAACAGTAAAGTAAAAGTAAGTAATAAAAGTAATCTGAAAAAGTAATAAAAAGTAAAAAAAATGTAAAAAGAAAATAGTAGTAGAGATTATTTTTTTCTATTTCCTATCTGATTTCAGAACAGAGAATGTGCTTGGGGAGTTGTAGACATGCAGCCCAAAAAACAAAAAAATCATCTCATATTTTCAGTGGATGTCCGTGTTAATTTGAAATGAAAACACAAAATACTTCTTGATTAGCTGTTGAATGTTTTCACGCTCACGAGGCAAAACACACTTCTTTTTGTTTAGGGAAGTGGAATCGATTTAAAAACGCATGAAAACCCTGTTGACTTGACTCGAGCCTGATCAAACTTGACTCGAGCATTAACGTACTTTTCTTCCGACTTGGACTTGGGTGACTTGAGACAGACTTGTTACTTGTAAACCAATGACTTGGTCCAACTGCCGCCACACAGATATCCAGAGTGTAGAGGAGGGCTGTGGTGGTTTACTGTTGCTGTTTATTGTGTTATTTCGCTTTAGGAGCCCAGCAATAAAAGGGTTAAACCTGTGGTGAAGTCCAACAGCCTGACAGGCATCATAACCCCGGTGAAGACCCCGGCCCTGAAACGCTTTGGACAGTCTATTTCGGTAACGCACACATACAATAAATGCATGAATCCTGTATTGTTATACACAGTTTACATCTTCTCACCTATATATGTGTATGTGTGTGTGTTTGTGTATATGTATGTATGTATATATATATATATATATATATATATATATATATATATATATATATATATATATATAATCCAGTGAGTCAAGTAAATTCTTTGAGACAGTACAAGCCTGTTTCTTGCCATAAGCAATCATCAGCTGTCAAAAACAATTCTCTTCCAGTAACTCCAGATCAATATGGAAAAATCTTAAGGAAATGACAGATTACAAAAAACGCCCCTGTCCCCCTCCAGATAATGACTATAACCTCCCAGATAAATAAGTTTTATGCAAGGTTTGAAAAACCTATTCCACCAGCCACCCCCCCCACTCCCACTCCAATGCCACCCTTCTGCATCCAGGAGGGTGAGATGAGAGCTACGTTCAAGAAGCTGAACATGAAGAAAGCAGCAGGGCCAGATGGCATCAGTCCTGCTTTGTTGAGCCACTGTGCAGCACAGTTGGCCCCAATATTTTCCACCATATTTAACACCTCTCTAAGCCAATGTACAGTCCCACAGTGCTTCAAACTCTCTACCATTACATTACAGTCATTTAGCCGACGCTTTTATCCAAAGCGACTTACAATAAGTGCATTTAACGTCGGAAATCAGGAGAACTACTAGTCACCAGAGGTCGTAAGTGCATCTTCTCTCTAAACAAGCATCTAAGAGCAAATCCAGTCTAAAGTAAAAGCGCGAGAAAGAGATTTTTTTTTCGTTAAATGAGTGAATACAATAAGTGCTAAGAGCAAATAACAGGGTAGTGGTTCTTAAAGAGGTGAGTTTTCAACCTGTGCTGAAAGATGGGCGGCGACTCCGCTGTCCTGACATCAGTGGGGAGTTCATTCCACCACTGGGGGGCCAGGACAGAACAGAGCCGTGACGGGGTCGATCAGCAGCAGGGGCCTCTGAGAGACGGGGCAACCAGGCGTCCCGAGGCAGCAGAGCGAAGTGGTCGGGCGGGGGTGTAGGGCTTGACCATGGCCTGGAGATAGGAAGGCGCTGTTCCTTTCACTGCCCTGTAGGCTAGCACCAGAGTCTTAAACTGGATGCGAGCAGCTACTGGGAGCCAGTGTAGGGACATGAGAAGGGGAGTTGTGTGGGAGAACTTAGGGCGGTTGAACACCAGACGAGCTGCAGCTTTCTGAACAAGCCAGCAAGGAAGGAGTTGCCATAGTCCAGCCGGGAGATGACCAGAGCCATCATTCCTGTGCCAAAGTCCTCAAAGATCACCTGCCTCAATGACTTCAGACCAGTTGCCCTGACATCTGTGGCCATGAAAGCATTTGAGCGTATCATTTTGTCACACTTGAAGTCCTGCACCTCCCCGGTGATGGACCCATATCAATTTGCCTAACAAGCCAGCCGGTCTGTTGAAGATGCAGTTAGCAAAGCCCTCCGCCGTGCTCTGCACCACCTGGAATCATCAAACACCTACGCACACATCCTGTTCTTAGACTTTAATTCCACCTTCAACTCCATCAACCCACTCAAACGCTTTACCATACCCTTGGATATGAACACTGACCCAGCCACATGCCGCTGGATTCGGAGCTTCCTGTGGAACAGGCCACAGAGGGTGAAGGTTAATAACCTAACCTCGCACCCTCTTACCCTCAGTACAGGTGTTCCTCAGGGCTGTGTTCTCTCCCCCTGGCTCTTCTCACTCTACACCACCCACTTGACATCCACAGACAGTACTGTGAAAATAGCAGACAACACAGCCATTGTAGGCCTCATCTCCAACACCGATGAAACCCAGTACCGCACTGCAGGAGACCAAGCTGTCACTTGGTGCGCAAACAACAACCTTCTGCTTAATACAGCCGAAACCCAAGAACTCATTCCTGACTTCCGATGCATGCCGAATCCCAAAACACCCATACAAATGAGCGGAGACCCCCATCACCGACTCTTAAATTCCTTGGAACATACGTCAGCAGTACCTGAAGTAGAGAATTAACACTGAACACGTCACTGCAAAAGCTGTTCTGTTTTACTCAGCCATTATCGAGTCCATCATAACATCTTCTATTAAAGTATTACAGTGTTACAGTATTACAGTATTACAGTATGGTACGGCGGCACAGACGGTCAAACACGGAAAACACTGCAGCGGATTGTCAACAAGGCATCCAAAATCATAGGCAACCCACTCCCCTCAGTTGAACCTCTACATACTCACCGGACTGTAAAGCGAGCAAAGAAGATCACCTCCGACCCCTCACATCCTGCTCATCCCCTCCTCCGGCTCCTTCCCTCAGGGAGGCGCCACAGGTCACTGTCCACTAAGACTAAACGCTTCACAAACAGTTTTTCCCCCCCTAGCCATCAGGACTCTGAATTCCTCCCTATAGTCCCCTCCTCACACACCACTGGCATAAACACCACCCTTCACCTGATTGTTATGCGTGATATGTTTATTTCTGTTATTGTGTAACTGTATTGTTCGTGATAGCATGTGGTGTGTCTGTTGTTGTCCATGTATGTATTGTGCTGCAGAGTTTGTGTACCAAAAAACAAATTCCACCGGCCATGGTCATGGGGCTAATAAAACAATCTAATCTAATTTAATTTAATCTAATCTAATGTGTGTGTGTGTGTATGTGCATGTGTGTGTGTGTGTGTGCGCGCATCACAGCGCTCCATCAGTTTTCGTACCGAGGCGCGACCTTTGCCCCCGGCCCCTCTCCGCTCTCGTCAGAAGGCCTCGTCGTTTCCACGGAGACGCAACAGCCAATGCTGGAGCGACACCGTGGAGAGCCACGACCTCACTGCGAAGGAGATCAGACGTCAAGAGGTACGGGGCTCAGGGGGTCATGATCATTTTCTCTTCAACCCACTGTCTGTGTCGTAGTATTAGGAGCATATTGTATCTGTTATTATTATTGTTATTTTATTATTCTGCCCTAAAAGTATCTGGGTCTCAGAAACCGTAACAGCTAGAGTTCCCAAACGTGGCAGATAGGTTGGAAATTTCACCCACTACTCAGACAAAAATAAATAAATAAATAAATTATACCAATCGGCCAGATGGTAGCGCAATAACAAACTTTACGTTTTGGCCTATAACTTTTGAATTGTAAGTCTCAGAAACAAATTTTTTTTTCCTGGATTCTGTGGGTCCGGACAACTCTACGTAAAGATAGAAGTTATGTCCATTTGAGCTGAGAAATATTTTCCACCTTTCTGAATTTTATCCAGATCTGTTGTTTTTCGCGAGTCCTGCAACTTTTAAGCAGCCGTCACCAGCTGGAAAAAGTTAATTTTTTGGATTTTTGGTATTCCATACGGCTCCATTATACAAGCCATTCACATTTTATCAAAATAGCTAATTTTAAAAAAAAATTGAGATAACTCGCGAATGCTTTGACACATCAACCTGGAATTTGAGACAAATGTTCAGGCGTTTAAGTGCATCGCGTTTAACCTCTAGGGGGCGCCACAAATGCGAAAAGTTTATATCTCGTAATCAGCTGCACGGATTCGTACGAAGTTCGGTTTGCAGGATCTTGGGTCATGACTCAGTCGATGCTTAAATTTTCTAACGGTTGATCAAAGTGGGTGTGGCTTATTATAACAAATTGAAATGTCTAGACCTTTCAAATTCCACACCTCAAAAAATGAAAAAAATTCCCCTGTCCGTCCTACAGGGCGGAAATGTTTCAGCACATCCAACAGTGTGTGACAAAAGTTTGCCTCACTGCAACCTGACAAGTCACAAGTCTGTCCCTCTATATTTTCCAAAATATTTTCCAAAATTAACATCTGTATCTCCACAAGTCTTCATTCAAACGCTTCCAACATTGACACAGAGATTGTGCAGATGCTAAACATCACGTTTCAAATGGCGTCCAGGTATAGCAAACAACGAGTCTGCGGTGACAGTCAGTGTCTTACTGTAACTAGTACTGTACGCACATTTTTATTTCGCCAAATGCTTGCTCAAACTTCACCAAAGTATTTGACAATACACCCAAAACCAGCAGAATGGAGTGAGTTTTTTTTTTTTGTGGGCTGTAGAATTGCCATACATACCACAGTTACTGAGAAAGTGAGCACACTTTCTATTACAGCTCAATAGACCTGTGACATTGTAACCCTTGACACTCCAAATTTCCCTAAGCTGCCTTAGAAGGAATAGTGTTTGGTGAGCTTTCTTCTGGATGGTGGTGAAGTTGTCTTCTCATTTCATGGAGGAGAAGATTGGTGTCCCAAGGAATTGGAATTGATCCACTTTCTCTACCACCTGGTTGTTAATGGCCAGCGGTTGTAGTGCTCCCCGATTTTTACGGACGTCAGCCAACCACAAGTTTTTCAGTTTTGTTGATGTTCAGTTCCAGATTGTTATTGCTACACCAGTCACCAAGACAGGAGACCTCCTTTCTATAAGCTGCCTCATCATTACAGGAAATCAGTCCCACCAGTGTTGTATCATCAGCAAACTTAGTCGTTTTTACAGGGCTGGAGTGGGAAATACAGTGATTGGTGTATAATGAGTAGAGCAAAGGTGCGAGAACACACCCCTGAGGGGCACCTGTGCTAATGGTTAATGAGTTGTAAAATCTGTTGTTGAATTTGACAACCTGTGTTCTGCCCAGTAAGAAGTCCAAGACCCAGAGACATAGAGACTGATGGAAACCAAGCTTCAAAAGGTTATTAAATAGCCTTGTGGGTATTATTGTATGAAAAGCTGAGCTACAGTCAATGAAAAGTACCCGAGCATAGGTGGCAGGCGCCTCTCGATGTTGAAAGATGGAGTGGAGGCGGAGAGATACAGCATCATCCACTGACCTATTGGCCCTGTACGCAAACTGATTGGGACCTAGCATAGCACTGGACAGATGTTTACATACAATACTCTCAAAACCTTCCATTACAACTGATGTTAAGGCAACAAGCCCCTGTAGTCAGCTAACAATGGGCTTCTTAGACAGTCAGTTTTGATCAAAATAGCTAATTTCCAAAATTTGCAATAACTCATGAAGGCGTTGAGGAATCAACCTGAAATTGGAAACACGTGTTCAGGAGTTTCGCTAACCTCAGGTATTAAAGTGCATTGGACTAAGCGGTTTGGCCCCGCCACTTGCGGCTATATTTTTGTTTGTTCCCTTCCTTATCATCGCCTACTTTTATCAGTGCACTGTCTTTAACCAAAGCAAAGGCAAGTTTATTTATTATCTGTGAAGCACATTTTATACTCAAACCCAACTCAGAGTGCTTTGCATGAGGCATACAAAGATTAAATTTGAAAAAAACAACAGGATAAAAACTAATTTTAACAAGAAACTGAAGAATAAAAAGATGGAGGAACAACTAATGAGTGCATTGTATTGTAATGTGCAGAATGTGTTGTGTGAATACAGTTTTATTGATCAATATTTCCGGGTTCAGAGGTCAAACTTTCAAGTCGGCATGGGTTTTGTGTGACGGTGTTTGGACAGGGGTTTGGATGGAGGCAGGGTACAGGAGTTATCGCTGGTCTTTGGGTGTACACTGAATGTTTTGTGTTGGGTAAATGAGGGTAAATCCTGTGATGGGATCTGGCCTCAGACCACATTTGTTTTTTGTTTTTGTTTTTGTCGTCCCAGCCTGGTTTTATGGGTCAGCTCTGATGGTGTAGTGTCATTACTGTGTGGGTGGGGTGCCCGCCTCGCGAATTTGTTCATTTGTTTGATGGCGCTTATGAAAGAGGATGTGAGCTGGCACGCAAGGCCTGACTTCCTTCCTTAAACACTCAGCTGTGAAATGTCACGCCGCATCAGTGTGTCTGTGCACGTATGTTACGCGGCAGCACACACACATGCATGCATCTCCGTGTGTTTGTTCTGAGTGCGAGCGAGCATCGGGCATGCGAATAAACCTCACATCAGCCCGGCGTGCCCCCCCCCCCCCCCCGTTACTCTGTGAGTCGGTCGCTTCAGATTACTGTTGGCAACTATGAGGGGAAAAAAATCAAATTTTTCAACTTTTTCAACCCCAATCGAACGATTGGGCAGATGGCTTCCTGTGTGAAGAAGACGCCATCTTGGAACTCAAAATCAGCAAAACCGGTGGTGGAAATATTGTATTTAAACTTTTTTTTTTTTAGCCTGGCTAAACATTTTACCCCCGCCGACAGGATTACAGAGACCTTGGGCATCATGAGCATACCTTCCACCATGCTGTACCTAGCCCAGGCCTATTCAACAGGTGGCCCGTGGACCGAAAACGGCCCGTTACAATGTTTCATATGGGCGGCCAGACTGTTGCCAATTACTGTAATGAATAACAATCAATTTCAAAATTATTGTTGATAATAATCTAGAACCCTGAGTATTCAACGTAGGAAATTTATGGGATATTTATCTTTCCAGATGCATACGAATATAGATTTCTGTTTGGATTGTGAGACTGCAGCTTAATGACAACTTCGTTTCCCACTTCTGGTGTTTGGTTCGCTTGACCTGGGCTTCACTTCTCTCCTGTAATTTAAGATTTGTTTAGCCAAATCTGCACATAAGCGAGTGACCGTCACGCGGACTATATTTTATTTATTTATTTATTCCTAATAACTGCCCATGGGAGGTTTATGCAACTATATCTGAGACTAGCAGAGGTTTTGCAGGGCTGAGGTCACACATGGGGCGGGGGAAGTGACGTGAACTTGACCACCATGCTGAACTGGATTTATTCTGTTCTTCTCTGCAGGTGATCTATGAGCTGACTCAGGGAGAGAGACAACTGATTGACGACCTCAGTCTGGTTAAGAAGGTAAGATCATTACACTCAATGCTGCGTTCAAGACAACTCAAACTGGTGAGAAAGTAAAAAAAGATATCCGATTGTCCAAAAAAAATGAACTGAACCTTCATCAGAAACTCTGAATTACAGGTGGGAAAGTCAGGCGTCGTTTCAGAGCTCCGATTTACCCAACCTGAGTGGTTGGCGCGGTCGCCTCACAGCAAGAAGGTCCTGGGTTCGAGCCTCGGGGTAGTCCAACCTTGGGGGTCGTCCCGGGGCGTCCTCTGTGTGGAGTTTGCATGTTCTCGCCGTGTGTGTGTGGGTTTCCTCCGGGGGCTCCGGTTTCCTCCCACAGTCCAAAAACATGTAGGTCAGGTGAATCGGCCGTACTAAATTGTCCCTAGATATGAATGTGTGTGTGTGTGTTGATCCTGTGATGGTCTAGCGGCCTGTCCAGGGTGTCTCCCCGCCTGTCACCACATGACTGCTAGGATAGGCTCCAACATCCCCGCGACCCTGAGAGCAGGATAAGTGGTTTGAATATATATATAGTTATATATAGTTATATATATATATATATACACTACCGTTCAAAAGTTTGGGATCACCCAAACAATTTCGTGTTTTCCATGAAAAGTCACACTTATTCACCACCATATGTTGTGAAATGAATAGAAAATAGAGTCAAGACATTGACAAGGTTAGAAATAATGATTTGTATTTGAAATAAGATTTTTTTTACATCAAACTTTGCTTTCGTTAAAGAATCCTCCATTTGCAGCAATTACAGCATTGCAGACCTTTGGCATTCTAGCTGTTAATTTGTTGAGGTAATCTGGAGAAATTGCACCCCACGCTTCCAGAAGCAGCTCCCACAAGTTGGATTGGTTGGATGGGCACTTCTTTGAGCAGATTGAGTTTCTGGAGCATCACATTTGTGGGGTCAATTAAACGCTCAAAATGGCCAGAAAAAGAGAACTTTCATCTGAAACTCGACAGTCTATTCTTGTTCTTAGAAATGAAGGCTATTCCATGCGAGAAATTGCTAAGAAATTGAAGATTTCCTACACCGGTGTGTACTACTCCCTTCAGAGGACAGCACAAACAGGCTCTAACCAGAGTAGAAAAAGAAGTGGGAGGCCGCGTTGCACAACTGAGCAAGAAGATAAGTACATTAGAGTCTCTAGTTTGAGAAACAGACGCCTCACAGGTCCCCAACTGGCATCTTCATTAAATAGTACCTGTTAGAGCCTGTTTGTGCTGTCCTCTGAAGGGAGTAGTACACACCGGTGTAGGAAATCTTCAATTTCTTAGCAATTTCTCGCATGGAATAGCCTTCATTTCTAAGAACAAGAATAGACTGTCGAGTTTCAGATGAAAGTTCTCTTTTTCTGGCCATTTTGAGCGTTTAATTGACCCCACAAATGTGATGCTCCAGAAACTCAATCTGCTCAAAGAAGTGCCCATCCAACCAATCCAACTTGTGGGAGCTGCTTCTGGAAGCGTGGGGTGCAATTTCTCCAGATTACCTCAACAAATTAACAGCTAGAATGCCAAAGGTCTGCAATGCTGTAATTGCTGCAAATGGAGGATTCTTTGACGAAAGCAAAGTTTGATGTAAAAAAAATCTTATTTCAAATACAAATCATTATTTCTAACCTTGTCAATGTCTTGACTCTATTTTCTATTCATTTCACAACATATGGTGGTGAATAAGTGTGACTTTTCATGGAAAACACGAAATTGTTTGGGTGATCCCAAACTTTTGAACGGTAGTGTATATATATAGTTATATATATATAGTTATATATATATAGTTATATATATATAGTTATATATATATATAGTTATATATATAGTTATATATATATAACTATATATATAGTTATATATATATAGTTATATATATATAGGTATATATATATAACTATATATATATATATAAATATATATATGTATAGTTATATAGTTATATATAGTTATGTATATATATATAACTATATATATAACTATAACTATATATAACTATATATAACTATATATATATATATATATATATATATAGTTTGTCTTATCTGGGGTGAAGTCAGTGTGTTTTGTCAATGTTTTCTCCTCACGTCTTAGGGAGACCTGCACCTCTTCCTCATCTCACTCCTCCTTCGTCTTTGTCTGTGGGTCTGTTTGTATTGGCAGGTGTATTATGAGCCCATGCTGAAGCTGGATATCATGACGGAGAGTGAACTTGGGCAGATCTTCGGGACTTTGGACTCTCTCATACCGCTCCATGAAGGTGCGACTATAGTCAGGTTCATATTGTATTGGTATTGACCCCACAATCCCCATACTTCCTGTACAAAAATCAGTGCAGGTAGAGCTGCTCAGTATGTGGCTATAACGTGGCTACATGGTGATGTGAGACTCGGTGTGTTGTGGGGTTGTGGTTGTGGTAATCTAGTGATATGATTTAAATGTTGTCATTCTTAAAGGCTGCGTCGCAGTAATTTAGTGAAATGAGCAGTGAATGTCTCTACCTGCTTGGTCATCATATCCACATTACTGTTGATCCTTTATCAACATTTGCTGATGTGTAGATATCTTATGAAAGCACCAATAGTCATCCGCTAAATGCCATCATGTCATCCATATGGAGCTATGCAGTCAGAAATATGCTGATGTTTGATTTTATCAGTATCACTCAGATATAAAGGCATATTCCAACATGTAGTTTGTCGCCTTGTCTTCCTTCGCCACAATAAAGAATAAAACCATTCAAGGTCAATGAACTGAGACAGTAATACCAGCAGACTTCACCATTATGCTCAAAATGACATGACATGACATGACATGAAAGTAACGGCACATGTCGGCATTATGGCCGGATGACACTGACAAAATCAAATATCAACATATTTCTGACTGGATACCTCCATATGGATGACATGATGATATTTAGTGGATGACTGTTGGTGCTTTCATGAGATATCTACACATCAGGAAATGTTGATAAAGGATCATCAGTAATGTGGATATGATGACCAAGCGGGTAGAGGCATTCACTGTTCATGTCACTGAAACAGTGGGACAAGTTCAGAAAACCGTCTCACTTTACTGTAACGCAGCCTTTAAGACCAGGAAATGACAACATTCCAGTTATAAGTCACCATATTACCACAACCACAGCCCCACAACGCGTCTAGTCTCACATCACCATATATCCGTGATGGCCTGGCGGCCTGTCCAGGGTGTCTCCCCGCCTGCCGCCCAGCGACGGCTCCAGCATCCCCCGCCACCCTGAGCGCAGGATAAGCGGTTAAGATAATGGAGGGATGGATGTCCACATACTGAGCAGATCTAGTCGGGACATCAAACACGAGTTGGAAAAAACAGTCTCAGTGTCCAGGCACAGCTGTGAGATTTATTTATTTACTTATTTACTTAGCGCGCCCCCCCCCCTTTTCCTCCCTAATTGCATCCGGCCAATTACCCCACTCTTCCGAGTCGTCCCGGTCGCTGCTCCACCCCACCTCTGCCGATCCGGGGAGGGCTGCAGACTACCACATGCCTCCTCCTATACATGTGGAGTCGCCAGCCGCTTCTTCTCACCTGACAGTGAGGAGTTTCACCAGGGGGACGTAGGATCACGCTGTTCCTCCCAGTACCCCCTTCCCCCCCGGACAGGCGCCCCGACCGACCAGAGGAGGCGCTAGTGCAGCGACCAGGACACATACCCACAGACACGGTCCAATTGTGTCTGTAGGGACGCCCGACCAAGCCGGAGGCAACACGGGGATTCGAACCGGCGATGCCCCATGTTGGTAGGCGACGGAACAGACCGCTACGCCACCCGGACCTCACACAGCTGTGAGATTTGAATGAAAAATACATTTGGTGGATGTGTTTTTGTTTTTTTTAATTGCCCCCCCCCCCCCCCCCCGTCAGTAGAAGGATTTTAGATGTAAAACTCTCAGCTGCTCCTGGACTTGATGCTTGCACTTGTCTGAGGAGTAGTCTTCATTTTCCTTTATGCTTGCCATT
>NW_026611080.1:191540-196540 GCF_029633865.1 Lampris incognitus
TGCTGTGTGTGTGTGTGTGTGTGTGTGTGTGTGTGTGGGCCCTGTGTGATGGTCTGGCGGTCTGTCCAGGGTGTCTCCCCGCCTGCCACCCAGTGACTGCTGGGATAGGCTGCAGCATCCCCGCCACCCTGAGAGCAGGATAAGCGGTTTGAATAATGATGGATGGATGGATGGATGGATGGATGGATGGATGGATGGATGGATGGATGACATCGGAGGGCATTTTGAGCAACGGCACCACCAGTCACTGTTTGCCCTCGGCAGCTGAGGTTCTGGATGGTCGCCGCCGGCCACCTCCTCTTGCTCGGCTAATGCAGCAGCAGCAGCCTCCACCTCTCTCTGCCGCGTTTTTTCGGTCGTGCGCCCCGGCTCAAATAAATCTAGCTAGGTTGCAACACAAGGCGAAGAGAACAAGGACGTTTTGTTTTTGAGCGGCATCTTGGGGCACGCCCCCGGAGGCGGAGACGAGAATGCCAAGCTGAACTTGTCCGTAGTTCTTCCTCGTCACCTACTACGTCAGTGGCGCATCAGACGGTGCCAGTGGTGGAGGAAGAATAGATTTTGCAACTACGTCCCAGAGACACAGAGAACAGCTGCAGGCGTTTTTACCGCTACACCCCGATATAGACGGAGATGAGGTGGAAAATAAGCGAAGTGGTCCTTTAAATCAATATATCGGTCAGTTTACGTGGTACAGTCGTGGGAGTTAGATCATCGTTCATGAACTTGTTCACTCAGAAATATTAGCTGGATTACAAGAGGGTTAAACAATTAATTCACATCAATTCAGATATGTATGGAGGCAAGGTCGGCTTGAGGAGGCTCGAGGATGTTTATGTGATTGTGTGTGTGTGTGTGTGTGTGTGTGTGTGTGTGTGTGTGTGTGTGTGTGTGTGTGAAAGAGAGAGAGAGTGAGAAGGAATGAAGTTTGAATCGTTCAGTTCAAGTAAGTCCTCCTCCTGATAAAATGAGTGTGTATTCAACCTACAACACACATCATTAAGGCCCCCGTGACATGGTGGAGACAGAAGGTGGAACTCTGAGAGGTTCTTGTCTTGTGTGGAGATGAGATGAACTCGTCTTCCTGTGAGCAGCGGTGAAGATAAGCTGGAAAGTTTAACTGTTCCCACATCCTGTTTGTAGGCCTGATAACCAAGTCGAGCGCGAAGTCTCCCGAGAGCGTTTCACGTCTGGTTAGATGTGTGGCTTCCATGTGAGGTGGAGTCACCTATGTGGAAGGCTCCTTATCTCTGGTGAGCTTCATGTGAGAGAGAGAGAGAGAGAGAGAGAGAGAGAGAGAGAGAGAGAGAGAGAGAGAGAGAGAGAGAGACAGAGCAACACTTCCTGCTACAATGTAGCACATATGAAGACTTAAGAACAAAAATCAAATGGAAATTCCAAGGACTTGGACACACCTCTCTGACCAGACTAAAATGACTTGGACACACTCTCTGACCAGACCAAAATGACTTGGACACACTCTCTGACCAGACTAAAATGACTTGGAGACACTCTCTGACCAGACCAAACGACTTGGACACACTCTCTGACCAGACCAAAATGACTTAGACACACTCTGACCAGACCAAAATGACTTGGACACACTCTGACCAGACCAAAATGACTTGGACACACTCTCTGACCAGACCAAAATGACTTGGACACACTCTCTGATCAGACCAAAATGACTTGGACACACTCTCTGACCAGACCAAAATGACTTGGGACACACTCTCTGACCAGACCAAATGACTTGGACACACTCTCTGACCAGACCAAAAGGACTTGGACACACTCTCTGACCAGACCAAAAGGACTTGGACACACTCTCTGACCAGACCAAAATGACTTGGACACACTCTCTGACCAGACCAAAAGGACTTGGACACACTCTCTGACCAGACCAAAAGGACTTGGACACACTCTCTGACCAGACCAAAATGACTTGGACACACTCTCTGACCAGACTAAAATGACTTGGAGACACTCTCTGACCAGACCAAAATGACTTGGACACACTCTCTGACCAGACCAAAATGACTTGGACACACTCTCTGACCAGACCAAAATGACTTGGACACACTCTGACCAGACCAAAATGACTTGGACACACTCTGACCAGACCAAAATGACTTGGACACACTCTCCGACCAGACCAAAATGACTTGGACACACTCTCTGACCAGACTAAAATGACTTGGAGACACTCTCTGACCAGACCAAAATGACTTGGACACACTCTCTGATCAGACCAAAATGACTTGGACACACTCTCTGACCAGACCAAAATGACTTGGACACACTCTCTGATCAGACCAAAATGACTTGGACACACTCTCTGACCAGAACAAAATGACTTGGACACACTCTCTGATCAGACCAAAATGACTTGGACACACTCTCTGACCAGACCAAAATGACTTGGACACACTCTCTGACCAGACCAAAATGACTTGGACACACTCTCTGACCAGACTAAAATGACTTGGACACACTCTCTGACCAGACCAAAATGACTTGGACACACTCTCTGACCAGACTAAAATGACTTGGACACACTCTCTGACCAGACCAAAATGACTTGGACACACTCTCTGATCAGACCAAAATGACTTGGACACACTCTCTGACCAGACCAAAATGACTTAGACACACTCTGACCAGACCAAAATGACTTGGACACACTCTGACCAGACCAAAATGACTTGGACACACTCTCTGACCAGACCAAAATGACTTGGACACACTCTCTGATCAGACCAAAATGACTTGGACACACTCTCTGACCAGACCAAAATGACTTGGGACACACTCTCTGACCAGACCAAAATGACTTGGACACACTCTCTGATCAGACCAAAATGACTTGGACACACTCTCTGACCAGACCAAAATGACTTAGACACACTCTGACCAGACCAAAATGACTTGGACACACTCTGACCAGACCAAAATGACTTGGACACACTCTCTGACCAGACCAAAATGACTTGGACACACTCTCTGATCAGACCAAAATGACTTGGACACACTCTCTGACCAGACCAAAATGACTTGGGACACACTCTCTGACCAGACCAAAATGACTTGGACACACTCTCTGACCAGACCAAAAGGACTTGGACACACTCTCTGACCAGACTAAAAGGACTTGGACACACTCTCTGACCAGACCAAAAGGACTTGGACACACTCTCTGACCAGACCAAAATGACTTGGACACACTCTCTGACCAGACCAAAAGGACTTGGACACACTCTCTGACCAGACCAAAAGGACTTGGACACACTCTCTGACCAGACCAAAAGGACTTGGACACACTCTCTGATCAGACCAAAATGACTTGGACACACTCTCTGACCAGACCAAAATGACTTGGACACACTCTCTGACCAGACTAAAATGACTTGGACACACTCTCTGACCAGACTAAAATGACTTGGACACACTCTCTGACCAGACCAAATTGACTTGGACACACTCTGACCAGACCAAAATGACTTGGACACACTCTCTGACCAGACCAAAATGACTTGGACACACTCTCTGATCAGACCAAAATGACTTGGATACACTCTCTGACCAGACCAAAATGACTTGGGACACACTCTCTGACCAGACCAAAATGACTTGGACACACTATCTGACCAGACCAAAAGGACTTGGACACACTCTCTGACCAGACCAAAAGGACTTGGACACACTCTCTGACCAGACCAAAATGACTTGGACACACTCTCTGACCAGACTAAAATGACTTGGACACACTCTCTGACCAGACCAAAATGACTTGGAGACACTCTCTGACCAGACCAAAATGACTTGGACACACTCTCTGACCAGACCAAAATGACTTGGACACACTCTCTGACCAGACTAAATGCAACATGTACTCGGGGAAAACAGTGTCAGCTCATAGATGCAGCAGCGAGACATGTCAGGTCATGTGACAGCCTGAGAGACAAGCAGCACAACACATGACAGCTGTAGTCTCCTCACCACCCATGCTCCACCTTCTGATCTACTTCTGTTTCTCTGTTGTTATGGCTGTGGTATTGTTTCTTTATTGATCGTTACAATGTTGTGTTGATGTTCATTATTAGTGTTATTGTGTAACGTCCAAACTGTGTTTTCGATGCTTTGGCAACATTGTTGTAAAACTTTCATGCCAATAAAGCCCGTTGAACTGAATTGAGAGAGAGCGAGCGAGAGAGAGAGAGAGAGAGTCCTCGCTGCACCAATCACGTCTGTTTTACTCATCCTACTTAGCAGCTATTAAGAAAGATCTTCCTGAAACACTTTGACTTTGCTGTGTCCGGTCCAGTTGGAGCTGATCCAGAGCATCGTGGAGGACGTGAACCAGAAGACGGGCGAGGCGGAGTGTCAGTTCTACCGGCGAGGCCTTACCTACCTGGAGGAAGGCCAGCGGCTCCCTGAAATCCACCTCTCCCGCTTTCTCTACTGTCACGGAGAACTCAAGAGCAGCAAGGGACAAGTAAGAGCTCCGCGTCGCCGCCGGGCCCTTCTGCGCCCCCTAGAGCCGGCGTGGAACCAGCGGCATTCTGAATAAACCAGGCTGTGAGGGCGGGACACAACACAGGGAGGGATGTGATTTGATTGGAGGCTGCAAAACATTTGATGATACTATTGGTTGGAACGATGTTATTGAGGATATTATCGGTTGGAACGTTCCGACCAATGATATCGTCAATAATATCAGTCGCCCGCCCACTCGGACCCGGCGACACATTCCCAGAAAGTTGTCTGGTTTAGGGGAAGTTAAGGTGATCGGATTTTGATTAGTAAGAACCTTTTTTCGCATAAGTTGTTGAATAGGTGTATGACTAGAAGAGCCCCGCTACAATGTAGCGGTTTGGTTCTCCACCCGTCTAAATCTCCCTCCTCTTCATCCTGCCAGCTAACCGCCTTCCCCCTGCCCCTAAACCCCCACCCCACTCCAACCCCCTCCCCCCAAATGCTCAGAATCACCTGAAATGTCG